>NC_080164.1:130269985-130569985 GCF_950295315.1 Erinaceus europaeus | reverse complement strand
TTGTTGTATGAGCTTAAAAAGTTTTCTTTAATATTGAGGTGAGAAAAGTCCCCATTACATCTGTTATCTTGATTTTTTTTCTTGATTTCTCTTCTTGCTTTTTCATTTTTCCCCCTTACTATCTGATGGCTTCTTTTTATTATATTTTGTTTCTGTAGAGTCAGGAACTTGCACATGCATGCTTTTCCCATTCCTAGGCCAACATTTTTATTCAAAAAAAGGAGACAGAAAAGTGGAAGAGACATCACAGACTGGAACGTCCCATATGTTGAGGTAGTCTTCTGTGGTTCCAAGGCTCTAATCTGTGCTATATGCATGGCAAGGCACACACTCTACCTGGTGAGCTATGTCTCTAACCCTTAGAATTACTCCACCCCCCAGCAGTTTTATTAGAGTAACAATACTTTTCAGGACAGTTATCACTACATGAACCTATTTCTTATCTCCCATGATAAATGCTGCTGATTATTCTCACCACCAACTTAAAGTCCTTTCTACCATCAAGCAGTTTGTCCTGAACACTCTCAGCTCCTGTTTCTCTCATCCCCACCAACCTTGACTTTGCTGCAACAGGCTATATCTGGTCCATGTTTTACCCTGTGTTTTACTGAAAACATAACTGGGCTTCAGTGGCACAGTGCAGTTTCCTCTAGATCACAAAGTCAAGCTCTTACATATCAATAGAAGCTGCCTGACTCTAAATCTGTAAATTTTTTCCCCTCATTGATAGCCTCTTAGCACCTGGTTCAAAAACAGTTTTCTTCCGAGATGGTAGTAATAATAGATTGTGACAAAGTAGATTGAATATTCATCTGGTAGAAATGCCATGAGGAGCCATACAATGGTGCACACAACAGAGTGCACAAGGACTTGGGTTCAAGGGCTTGACAAGGAGGTGGCGGGGGACTGGAGGTGGGGGGAGCGTCACAAGCGATGAAGTGGTGCTGCAGGTGGCTCTCTTTCTCTCTCACTCTCTAGCTCCCCATCTCTCTATTTCTATCAAAATAAAATAAAATGAAATAAAGACCCTAGTAGTAGAATTGTAATTCCTTTTTTTTTTTTTTAGCCCCCTCCTCAACCACTGATAACAAAGAACATTTCTCTGGGAGTTGTGTCTAAGCAAGGTGGTGGAGCCTTGGATTCAGAGAGGCATGATGTTAAGTGATGCTTCTGAGGTCCTCAGATCACCTGCTAAGTGCAGGACCTAATCTCAGAGACTGCTTGAATTTTGAATACAATCAGAAGCATGTAAACATGTACATATTAAAAAAAATAATAACTGGAATTCAAGGTTCAGAGTCCATCTTGGTGTTTCTTGTCCTTATTTAACAATATAGCTTCACAGATGGCAGTAGACTGGCTTTGCATTATTGAACAATACACATAGTCTTCTAACATTGTCTTGATGGTGCCTGTGCTCTCAGTTCCTGAAAGACCTGAGTAAAATGGTTCTCGGTGGTCTCAGTCTCAGTCATATGGTCTCACTCACTCGTAAGCTTTGCTTTTTTTTCAGGGAGATAAATTTTTCCATCTGGTCTGTGGCATTGAGCTGGAAATGAGCTGCATCTCCATGTCCACCCTCATTTTGCTTCCAGTCCCTTTGCTTTTCCCATTCATTTCCAGAGAAATTCCTAATTCTCTTGTCTCTCAACTGATTAATTCCTCCTCAATTTATTTCTTACTTCTGCTACTTTAAAGTACTAGTGACTCTGGGAGCTAGGTCAGCCTTTGTGCAGTGGTAGGTATTCCCTAACTAAGCTCCCAGCTATTCTCCTGAGGCAATTTTAGACACCTGCCTTGAAGTTGTCATTTGCAAGTCTTCCTGTGGCCTTTTCTGCGATAATTCTGGACCTCTTGTCTGCCTCAAAAGCAGGTAGGCAGCAAATCTCAATCACCCTGCTATTGCAAATTCCTGACTTATCATCTGTGTAGTCTGGGAATTATCAGTCAACAGCTCCTGATGAAGCTATTTCCTATTTTGTCCTCAGGGCAGTGTGGAAAGCCTCTGGCAACCTCCAAAAAGAAGGAGGGGGTGGGTGTGGGAGGAAGTGCAGAGAGGGTGGAGCAGAATAGAAAACAAAGGAAACAAAAGGGTTTTAAAATTTTATTTATTTATTTATTTATTTATTTATTTATTTATTTTTTACCAGATCACTGCTCAGCTATTTTATGGTGGTGTGGGGGACTGAACCTGGGACCTGGGAGCCTCAGGCATGAATTTTTTTTTTTTTTTGCATAACCATTAAGTTTTCTCCCCTACCCAAAAACACAGATCTTGGTCTGAGGAAGACATCTATAGGAATGCTGCTAACATGCAAGAAGATGCCTGATGGTTTCAGGCAGCAGATAGCAAGTGCCACAAGAGAGTCAGGTGTTACTAGGTATTTCTAACTGGTTGGGCGGTGGGAGGTGCACTTCTACTCTGGGTGTGCTGTGCATGAAAATCAGAAAACAGGAAAGCCTGAACTTTATGAAAAAGGATGGTCTATATACATTTTTTAAAATCTATTTTTGGGGGTGGGGGAAATATATTTTTTAATTACCTTTATTTATTTATTGGATAGAGACAGAGAAATTGAGAGGGAAGGAGGAGATAGGGAGAAAGAAAGAGAGAAAGAGACCTGCAGCACTGCTTCACCACTCACAAAGCTTTCCCTCTACAGATGGAGGACTGGAGGCTCAAACTTGGGTCCTTGAGCATTGTAACATATGCACTCAACCAGGTACACCACCTCCTGCCCCCCTCAAATAGTTTTCAAAAATGGAGGAGTCTGAGGAAAATGAAGGAGGGGGCTATGAAAGAATTTGTGACAATTTTGGAAATATTTTGTATCAACACATGAAAGTAAGATTAGGCTTTACAATAAAGTCAACTCTAAATTTAAATGAATAAATATTGTGGAATAAGACCACATTTTCTCTCTTTGCATTCTGTAGCTTTTTCTGTCTCATATCTATGTATTCACCAAATAGTAAATCTTTTCTTGCAGATGGTAAGAGTTGGGATCATCTGGCTTTCCATGCTTATGCCTTTCTTCATTGCTCAGTGTCTGTCACTTTTATTGAAACAATGGACACCTAGTTCTGAAAAGTTACCTGCATGCCACATGGTATTTAGTGTGCAGGTCACAGGTAGATGAAAGTTGTGGTCACACACACCCTGAGTGACTGAGTGACAGTGGAGGTACTCTGGTTGAATTCTTTGCAAAAGTTCTCATATGTTTCCTTAAATAACTAACAGATTGACAAATGAAAACCAAAGACATTTGATTTTATTTGATTTAATAGAGCAGACAGAAATTGAAATGAAAGGGTATGAGAAAGGTAGACACCTATGACCTGCTTCACCACACGTGAAGCTTCCTCCCTACAGGCGAAGAGCAGGGGCTTGAACCCGGCTTCTTCCTCATGGTATTGTGTGTACTTAACCTGGTGCACTTTCTCCTGGTCCCTTTGTTTTTATATGTATTGTCTTACCAGAGCACCACTCAACTCTGGCTGAAGGTGTTGCTTGGGTTTCAATTCTGAAATCTTTGGTGCCTCAGGCATGAAATGTCAGGCTGTGCTGCGGAGAGGAGATCCAGAGCGAAGAGGGAACATAAATCTTTATTTGTACTGGCACCTCAGAGTTGGGTGAGAGAGAAACAGGTTGGGCCACGTGGAGGTAGCGAAAATGGCCGCCTCACGCAGTAACCTTTTCTATGTCTAAACGCCGAAGTGAAGCGCCAACAAGAGAGAGAGGTGCGGAAGAAGAAGGGCTTTTATAGGAGCAGCTTTTGCGAGAATGGGAAGGGGGAGGAGTAACCATAGCACTCCAGGATAGGATAATAACTCTCGTGAGAATGGGAGGGGGGAGGAGTAACCAAAGCACTCCAAATATTGCGGGGAAATAGACAATGCCCTGATGGCAAAACATGGTGGAACAGGCGCTCCGAGAATGTCCCAACTCTCAGGGGAACTAGCAATAGCCTGAGGGGACAACATCGCTGATGTGGCTGCATCTGCACAATTTCCCAGCATGAAAGTCTTTTTGCATAACCATTTTGCTATATCTCCAGGTCCCTGAGCCACCATTCTTAAAATTCAGTGATGTTACAAACACAGTACAGCTTTTTTTCCCCTATGATATACCTGCAAATTGCAAATATGGACATATATTTTTTGCAGTTCTAGATTTCTAAACTGATTCAGAACTACAGCAATGTCTCTTTAAAATGTTCCTGTCAGTTTGATGCATAGGACTGTTGAAACCAATCTTTGAAATACTGAGTGGGGTGGGGTGAGGGTGGAAGGTTAGTCACCTCATTGTGGTCTCCATCTCTACTCATTAGTTGGTCTTTGAGGTAAGTTATATTTTTCTTTTGGATGCCTTGGTTGAGATAGGAGCAGTTACAAGTGGTTCATAGGGCTTTTATGAATCCATATTGGTGTTTTGACCCACATCAGGGCAGGTCTGCACAGGCTCAGAGGCAGTCCTGAGGAAGCATGATGTAATGGGGAGAAACGGAGGCAGCTGCAGAAAATTCCGTCACCTATTAACGTTCTTTCAAGGCTTAAAGAAGGGCAAAGGAGACTTCTCAGCTGGTAGGGCACATGCTTTGCAATGCATGTGGCTCAGGTTCGAACCCTAGCACCTTGTGCTAGGTGTTAACGCACTGAAGGAATTTCTGGTGCTCACTCCCCACTCTTTCTCTTCTCTCTTTCTCACTAAATATATATGGGCTGGGAGCTGTGTGTGAAATCAGAGTTAGTATAAAAGAACCTTAGAATTTCAACAGTAAAACAATTTAGTAATGCCAACATTATAGCAACATACAGTATTTAAGATAAGGCTTTTTCCTTTTTTTTAAGCATCAAGTTACTTTTCTAGAATTTAATGACAACTTATTATACAATACAAATGCATTTTTGCTTCCAAATAGAAGGCTTATCAATTTGATTTCTCTGAAGTTGAATAACTATTTTGATTAGCATCTGTTTATTCCCTTTTAGCCATTCTTAGCTGCCTTTCTAGAGAAAAGCAAGTTGAAAAGCTTACCCACTATAACTGCATCTTTTCTGACTTACAGAAGAATATTTTTACTTTTCAAAATTCCCAGAGGAGGGAGAAAGAAGGATTCTGACATCACTTTTTTTTTTTAAGTATATCTAAAGGGGATTTTCCCGTCTTAATTGCTCTATAAAATGTGATTTTTCACACAAGTGTTGATAATCAATAAAAGCCTCTACTTAAGCTCCCCAGGTGCCCATAGTAACACAGTCCTGTGAGAAATCCAAGGGCTCTCCTAGGGTCTCCCAGCCAAGCCCTCCCACCACTTTTATGATGATATATGAGGGTCACAGACAGGGAGTTACCTGCCATCCTCTAAATTAAAAATCACTGGAGCAGATAGTTTAAGGCACAGATTTATAACAAGTTTCAAGTGAAACAAAGGTACTCCTTAACAGCTGCAAGCCATCTGCAGCCAATTTTCTCCTACTCATGGTATATTGAAGATGAATGTTATTCCCATACCCACCCCACCTCCTCGCCACATAGAAAACTATGCAATATGCCACCCAGGACCCTGGACATTTATTTCCAAGGTGTACAGCTGCTCAGCCCCACTTTGGCCTTTCTCATGTAGTTCACATCAGTTTCACATCATTCCTATCCTTATTGTGCTGACCCTAAACATCTTGTTTAACCTGAAAATGCCAGTTAAAAAAAAAAAAAGCAAGGCTTATTTGATTGTCACGAGGGTCATAGCTATGACTGATTACTCAACGTGGTCATGAGTAATATTCAAATCATAATCTGGATAATTTCTCAAGGGAACACATTAAAAAAAAAAGGAGGAAGTTTAGTTTGGAGAATGATGGCAGCTATGGGAGGGAAGGGCCAGAGGATAATTCAGCGGCCACTTACTGAGAACTTGAGTTAGTGAGAATCTGATCTTCTGTTATGCCTTAAAAAAGAAAAATTAGACTTACTCATTTATTTAATGAGCAAGAGAGAAATCAGGGCTCCACTCCAGCATATGGGGTGTTAGGGATAGAACTGGGGACCTCACTCCTTCAAGATATACCTACTGGTTAATGATTGTGTAAGCACATATTCACAATGCTAATTGTAGCAACTCTCTCTGGAGTGCATATATCTGTATGCACTCAAATATAGTCATAAACATAGGTGGGCATAAATACACATCACACATCAGTAAGAATGGAGAGGAAATAGGGCGCAGTCTTTGGACCTCATGAATATTTAACTTCCTGGAAAACATCACTGGGAACCCCCATAACCATTTCTGACTTTTATGTATGGGCAAAAGTTCCTTTCCTTATTGCCATTACATCACATATTTGTATGCTTCAAATCAAAATTCTTTAATTCCTAGGAGCCTTGTCTGTGGTGAAACCCAGGAAGGAGTCATGGGTGAGGCTGTGCTGAGTCCACTTTGCAGGTGGTATCAGTTATAAAGACAAATTACAGATTTCACTCCGGAGTTGTTCAGTACAATATACTTCTGTAATATAATATATTGTAAGACCCCAAACTTCTCAGAAGTGGTTATCCTCAGAGTAGATGAAGAAAATCTGTATAAACATTATATCAAAGCACCTAATTTAACTGAGACATATTTAAATAGACAGAATATTTTTTACAGAAATGAACAGAAATCACTACAACTTGCCTTATTTCGTATTTTTTTCTTAAAGCAATTTTATTAAAATAAACATGCACACAGAAACCTTCTGCAACCCTCAATGACCCTGGGTCCATGCTCCCAGAGGGCTAGAGAATGGGAAAGCTATCATGGGAGGGGGTGGGTTATGGAGATTGGGTGGTGGGAATTGTGTGGAGTTGTACCCCTCCTACCTTATGCTTTTGTTCACTAATCCTTTCTTAAATAAAAAATTTAAAAAAAAAAATTAAAAAAAAATTAAAAAAAACAGAATAATGTATACTGTAGACTTGCTTTTATTCTTAAATTGTATCACTGAAATTCTTTTAGGAACAGGATGTTTTAAAACATATTGTTTCTCTAAAAGGAAGTTTCAATTAAAACCATCTACAATATGGTTGTAGAAGTTAATTTCACCAGATTATATTATTATTTTGTAAGTCAGGCTATTGTCAAATGTTTTCTAGACAATAAGAGTATACTGTGCAACATTTTACTGTCAGGTAAGGCTGAAGTCTCAGGAAACAATCAGGCAAGATATAATTGTAGGAGCTTACAATTTAATGGGTGTAAAGAGATAATCTTTGCAGAGCAAGATAGAACCTGTAGCCTTTTTAATTTAAAAAAAATTTTTTTTACTGAGGGGGTTAATGTTTTACAGTGCAATCATTGACATGCATACAAGTTCACTAGGTACTAGGCCCTCAGAGTTTTCTTTCTTCCTCCTTCTCCCTTCCTCCCCAGAGATCTTTGCTTTGGTGCAACATACCATGTTCAGTCCATGTTTTTCACTTTGTGCTCTTCTCTCTGTGCCTACTTTATTAAATCCCGCTAATAAGTGAAGTCATTTGGTATTCATCCCTCTCTTTTTGGCATATCTTACTCAGCATGATGTCCTCAAGTTTCATCCTAGAGGATGCAAAGGAGACAAGCTCCTCATTTTAAACAGCTGAGTGTGTAAAAATGTATATATGCTACAATTTTTTAAACCACTCATCTGATGTTGGACTTCTGGATTGCTTCCAGGTTTTTGCAATTACAAACTATGCTGCTATGAGCATAGGCATACACAGATCTCTTATAATAGGTGTTTCTGTTTCCATTGGGTAAATATCAAGAAGAATAATTGCTGGACCATAGGGTAGATACATTTCTGGTGTCTCAGTAAGTCTTCAAATTGCTTTCCACAATGGTCAGACCATTTTGCACTCCTTCCAGCAGTGAAGAAGTGTCCGTTTTCCTCCACATCCTCTCCAACAGGCATCATTTCTGTCCTTTCTGATGTATGATATTCTCACAGGTTTAAAGTGGTATCTCAATGTCTTTATTTTCATTTCTCTGATCATCAGTGACTTTGAACACTTTCTCATGTATCTGTTGGCCTTCTGGATCTCTTCCTTGGTGAAATGTCTGTCCATGTCATGGCCCCATTTTCTAATATATTTTTTGGTGCTTCCTTTACTAAAGTCTTTATATACTTTGGTTATTGGTTCTTTGTTTGATGTTTGTTGTGTAAAGATCTCCCATGCCATTGGGTGTCTCTCTGTTTAGGTAATTGTACCCTTTGCTGTGCAGAAGCTTTTCAGCTTAATGTAATCCCATTGGTTTATTTCCACTTGTATTTTCTCTGCTGTTAGATTTGAATCTTTGAAGGATTTTTTGAAGTATAGGTCATGAAATGTCCTGCCAATGTTTTTTCTATGTATTTGATAGTTTCTGACCTAATGTCCTTGTTCTTGATCTACTTGAAGTTAGCTTTTGTACATGGTGGTAAGTGATAATTCAATTTCATCCGTTTGCATGTTTCAATCCAATTTCCCTAGCACCATTTGCAGAAGTGACACTCCTCTTACCACTTAATGGCTTGGGCCTCCTTGTCCAAAATTAGTTGGATTATTTCTGGGTCTTCAATTTTATTCCACTAGAACCAGTAGTCTTTAGAGTTTTAAAATAGCTGTAAGGCCTTTATCTCAAATTACTGCATTTTCTTATAAGAAAGAAATCCAAGAAGATTGATGCCAAAACTATCCTAAGTTCAAGTAGTGACAAAAAATCTGTAGCATGAGATTAAAAGATGCTTTCCTTTCAAGAAATGAATTCACAAAATTAAAATCTTCTATTGTGAGGTAAAATAAGTCATTCACAATTGGATGCTTTGCTGCCTGTCCCCATTACCTCTCTTCCCCCTCTTCCTCCTTACTTCTTATAATCATTAACTTCTATTTGTGAAGTCTTAAACCACTTATAAGGGACAGTCTGGATAAGAAAAATGAACCATTGTTTTTTTCCTAACTTCTATACGAGTGGTCCTTTTTGAGTTGATTAATTGAATTGTCTCTGAATTACGACAATTCAAAGTAGAGTTTTTTGAGTGATATGCCTGCTGTAAAAACTGCACTATGATTTTTGAATTTCTTTGTTTTCCCACATAAGTTATGCTCTCCTGTGATTTCAGCCATTTCTCAATCAGTCAGTCACATGAGCACAAGGAAAACAATAATTACACAGACTTTCTTTGCTATCACTAAATATTATGAGACACATAATATTTTATTATTAAAATGGGGGCTGTGTTAGGTGAATTTTGTTTACTAGACTAGTGTAAATGGATTTTTAAATCATGTTTAAGAAGAATAAACTATGCTATTTGTTATAGTAAGTGTATTAAATGCATTTTCAGCTTGCAATGTTTTCAACTTGCCATGGATGAGTTTGGTTAACTCGTTCTGTGAAGATCTACATATTAATATCTCCTGTGGTGTTGGGAACATGTGGGGGCAGGGAGCAAAGGATTTGTGGAAAAGGGTGGGAGCAAGCACTCTTAATCACCTATGAAATCCACTCAAGGCAAGCTTGCCTGTGTGTCCAAAGTACTCTCAACATTTAATTTCTTTCAGCATAGAGCCCTAAATATTTGCAGAACAGTTACAGTGAAATGAGTTTTATCTAGACTCAAGGACAGACCTGAGATTATCAAGAGGATGTCTGGATAATCTTTCTCAAGTCCTGTGGGATTATGTGAAAGCATGGTAGAGCATAGGGGAACTCCCCCATCCTTGAGATGGAGGTCTGAAAAGAAATCCCACCTGTCAGTCTCTCCCTTTCAGGGATAGAGCTTGGTGAGAAATGATTTCCTGACTTGAATTCACTTTTTCAGTCTCCCAGGCTTCACAGAGACCTGCAACTTCTAACACTTACCTCATTCCCCTGCTACAAACCAAATGGTTGCCTGCTTGAATACTCTTTCACACTGCCTTGCCAATAACATAATAATGAGACCCCCACAAACCTCTTCCTGGTTCTTTGTTCATCATAACTTACCTCAATACTCTGCCATTCTCTGCTTTATCTCACTCTGTTGGTTTAACAACCATGTTTCTCTTAACACCTTTAGATAATTAACATTTATTGCCTCAGGGAAACTAATTGTTTTGACCTTTTGTATCTCATCAATTCCGGTCATTCCTTAGCCCTCCCCACCATACGGGTATTGACCTTTGAAAACCTGTGATTACTGACATATGTGAAAAATGTTCTTTGTTCCACTTTGCTATATAATCTTTGTCCTCCTCCGAATAAATTAGAAGTTCATACCTGAATTTCTCCTGGCATTTCTTTCTGCATCACACAATCATTAGAATCCGTGATGGGAAAGCCAGCGGCTTACCTCTGTTGCGAAGCCACCCACGTGACCACCAGCAAAGTCCAGAGAAGGAACTGGGTTGAGGAGCTCCCAGAATTTCCGGAGGACAGGGCATGCTTTCTAGAGTTCCTTAATATGACAATGACTTACTGGCATCATTATCCAGTGTGGCATTACTTATTGTCTGTGAGGGTGATGTTTGACATAGATAGATAGATAGATAGATAGATAGATAGATAGATAGATAGATAGATAGACAGACAGATAAACTGACCACAGCACTAAAACTTTCTTCAAAGTAGTGGGGACTAGGCTTTAAAATAGGTTGCACATATGGCAAAGCAGTTGCTATCCAAGTGAGCTATTCCTCCAGCCCCTATTGATATATTTCAATCTGGCTTTCAAATATCTTACAATCATTTTTTTTTTCTTTTTAAAATGACTGTAACACATCTAAGAACTGTCACCCCCAATACCTGTCTCTCTATACCTGGGTATACTTTCATTCTTTTCTTTCTTTCTGTTTCTCCCCCTCTCTATTTTTTAAAAATATTTATTTATTTATTCCTTTTTGTTGTCCTTGTTGTTTTTTTATTGTTGTAGTTATTGGATAGGACAGAGAGAAATGGAGAGAGGAGGGGAAGACAGAGAGGGGGAGAGAAAGATGGACACCTGCAGACCTGCTTCGCCACCTGTGAAGCGACTCCCCTGCAGGTGGGGAGCCGGGGTTCGAACCGGGATCCTTATGCCGGTCCTTGTGTTTTGCGCCACCTGCGCTTAACTCGCTATGCTACAGCCCGACTCCCTCTATTTTTTTTTAACCAGAGCACTGCTCAGTTCTGGTTGGGGATTGAACCTGGGACATGGGAACCTCAGGTGTGAAAGTCTCTTTGCATAACCATTATGCTGTCTACTCTTGTTCTGGGTATACTTTCTAACACCAGCACTGGATCTGTTTCCCACTTCATAACCTTATAATATGTTCAATCCCTTCCAGGCTCCCAACTGAACTGTAAAAAGGTGTTAGTTATCCAGTAAGGGTAAAAACCAACCTCTTGTGGGATATAAAGTCAAGGTTTACAAATGTAAGGGATTTGTAATACTGAATGATTTATGGATGGGAAATGGAAATTTTAAAATGTTTTCTATCAGTAGGGGCTCTCTGAAGCCATTAGGAATAAAAACAATTCAGGAGTTCAAGGAAATGTTTTAGAATGCTCTCACTGTTTTTTTTTTTTCTTTGATGGTTTAATAGAAATTTTCATGCAACAGAATAATACATACACACATACAAATAGTGCTATACATAATTATGGCCTAAAATTACAACTGTGAATCACAATTAGAGGTGCACTTATGTGTTCCTCAGGGTACTAATAGTTCTCAATGACACTAAGATTTTTTCTGCTAAATGGCACAAAGACATTTCATATTTTGTTCCCAAACTTCTTTTTTAAAGTGTACTACCTAAGTCCATGTCTTTCCCCCTCTTTAACTTGAATTTTATTTACCATTGGTTTATAGTACTTTAACTAATTTTGCTTGCACTATGCTTATCAAATTCTTTAAATTTTCTTATTGTTGATTTAATATGGTCCTAAAAAATTACAAGATAACATAGGTACAATTCCACCACCAGAGTACTATGTTCCCATTCTCTCTACTGGAAACTGCAGTGGTTTCCCCAAAGTCACAGATATAGATTCACTACTATTTCTATAACTGTCTGTCTGTCTGTCTGTCTGTCTGTCTGTCTATCTATCCATCTATCTATCTAGGTTTTTGCCCATTTTTTCTGTGGTCCTACCTTCTAAGTCACAAAACTACTACTTCTTCCAAAACTGTTTATTTCCCTTTTCTCTCTTTGTGTTCTGATGGAATTGTGTTTCAGAGCCCTATAATGATCTTCCCCTAACATTTCCCCACTTTGGGAGTATGCAGAAGGTGGGAGGGAGTTCTGGCTTCTGTAATTAGTTCTTTGCTGGACATGGATGTTGGCAGGTTGATCCATACCTACAGCCTGTGTCTATCCTCACCTTGTGGGGTAGGGCTCAACGCAGGTCTTTTTTTGCCTCCAGGGTTATTGCTGAGGTTCTTTGAGGCTGTTTTTTCCATTTTGTTGCCCTTATTGTTATTGTTGTTAATGTTATTGCTGCGGTTATTGTTGGATAGGAGAGAGAGAAATTGAGAGAGGAGGGGAAGACAGAGACAGGGAGAGAAAGATAGACATTTGCAGACCTTCTTCACCATCTGTGAAGTGATCCTCCTGCAGGTGGGTAGCTCGAACCAGGATCCTATGCTGGTCCTTGAGCTTTTTCACCATGTGGTCTTAACCCACTGTGCTACTGCCTGGCCCCCAATGTAGGTCTTTCCAAAGTCATTAAAAAAATTTGTGATTAATAGTGGTTTGTAAGATTACAAGATTATAGGTAGAGTTTCATACCACACATAACACTAAACTTCTGTGCCTTTTTAGTAATAACTACCATAGTTCTCACAAAGTCTTAGAGACTGTTTGCTTTTTCTTTTTTCTTGGTAAGTGCTTGTGTATCAGTTCTCTGGATTCCACATATGAATGAAATCATCTAGTAATTGTCTTTCATCTCTTTACTTATTTTCTTAAGCACAGTCACCTCTAGTCCCATCCATTTTGTCATCTCTTTTGCCCAGTCCTCTTTTATAGAGAATTTTATTAGTAGTTTATTATTAACTGTAATTGTTGGGCCATTCTTAATGATTCACCAGCAATTAACAATTTTGTGAGTATTCACAGCCTGGGTTATTCCTCAGAGGAATATGTATCAATAAAAATATAGTTTAGATAGTAAAACAAAGTAAGTAAACTAAGAGTGAAAAAGTAAACATGTATGCTGATATGTAATTATAGTAACTTATAAATGTCTCTGAGTAGCCAAGCATACTTTTCCAGGTTATTCTCAACCTGAATCTGGCAAAGTTAAATCTTAATTTTCAGATAATTAAATGAATACTTAAAAAAATTATTATTATTATTTATTTTCCCTTTTGTTGCCCTTATTGTCTTATTGTTGTTGTAGTTATTATTGTTGTTGATGTTGTCATTGTTGGATAGAATAGAGAGAAATGGAGAGGGGAGGGGAAGACAGAGAGCAGGAGAGAAAGATAGACACCTGCAGACCTGCTTCACCACCTGTGAGGCAACTCCCCTGCAGGTGGGGAGCTGGGGGCTAGAACTGGGATCCTTATGCAGGTCTTTGCACTTTGCACCATGTGCGCTTAACCTGTTGTGCTACCGCCCGACCACCAAATGAATACTTTTTAGTAAAACTGTTTTCTGTCCCTTTAAGTGGACATAGTATTGTAAGATATAAAAAGAATAATTTTAAATGTAGTTCTGAGAGAAGATGAGAAGACCTGGGATATAGCTGAGTCTGTTAGGGTACAAAGTATACATGCTTGAAGTCCCAAAATTTAATCCCTGGCACTAGCATATCCTGGGTGTTCTGGTTTCTACCTCTTCCCGCCTCCCATTTTCTTTTCTTACAAAATAAATACATCTTTAAAATGAAGAAAGAGTGTTGTTAAAATTCGGCGACTCTTGCTGGCCAGGCTAGCTTCACGGGCGGGTAACAGAGACGCGGAGACAACGGCTGGGCAGGGAAGCTGTATTTCTTTATTCAGGAACAACGATTCATAAACTAAGACAAACTAATCACCAAACAGAACTCTGCTGTCTCTTTGCGGTGGCGCAAGCACTCTCTCTTACTCTAGAACTCAGGAACCCAGGAACTCTGGCACTCTGGAACTCAGGAACTCCGGAACTCTGTCACTCTGGAACTCTGGTGGGTTTCCTAGGGGCGGGGCCAAGCGGGCCCGTGAAATTTAACTGGACTGATCCAATTCTCTTGGCGGGGGAGAACTAGAACCCAATGTAAAGCATACGACAATTCCCCCTTTTCTTTTTAACTAAATGACTATAGTATCAAGGGTGTGGGGTGAACAGAAACATATATCACACAGGCATTTTTAAAAAAGAAACTGGCACAAACATGGAGAAACATGCAAGCAAATAACAAGAACCAGCGTGTTGCCAAGGGAAGGCCTGAGGGGGCCATATCTGCCTCTGTGGGCTAAACTTTATCAGCTTAAAAAAAACATCTCTTGCCTCTGGGGGGGCGTACTTTCTTCAACGGGCATTTGCATGGGGGCGGGGAACGGCCTAGAGTCCCAAAGGCAGCTGGCTGCAATTTACTTACTATGAAACAAAACTTGTTATTAGCATATCTACTGCACCATCCAACGTTTCTAATAGAGAAGGAATTTGAGACTTTTACATATCAACAACTGGGATCCTTATGCAGGTCTTTGCACTTCGCACCATGTGCGCTTAACCTGTTGTGCTACCGCCCGACCACCAAATGAATACTTTTTAGTAAAACTGTTTTCTGTCCCTTTAAGTGGACATAGTATTGTAAGATATATAAAAAGAATAATTTTAAATGTAGTTTTGAGAGAAGATGAGAAGACCTGGGATATAGCTGAGTCTGTTAGGGTACAAAGTATACATGCTTGAAGTCCCCAAATTTAATCGCTGGCACTAGCATATCCTGGGTGTTCTGGTTTCTACCTCTTCCCCCCCCTCATTTTCTTTTCTTACAAAATAAATACATCTTTAAAATGAAGAAAGAGAAATTGAGAAAGACCAGCACCACTCAGTTCTGACATATGGCAGTGCTGGGGATTGAACCTGGGACTTCAGGCATGCAACTCTTGTGTTCTAATATTGAACTATCTCCCTGGCTCTGAATTTTACCAAATTTCAAAATTATAGTCTTTGCTTCTTAGCTCCTAGAATGTCTTTAGCAATATATTTATTTAGTATAATGTATAATGTCATTTGTACAGAATCATATGCCAGAGCTGAGTGCTGCTTTCTCCCTCTCTCTCTCTCTCTCTTTTCATTTTTCATTTACACCCTCACAATGAGTAATAACCCAAAATTCTTCCCCTGTCCTGAATTCTACTTGAACTCTGAGATATCTGAATGAAGTTATATTGAATAGATGTCACTGTCAGGTCTGCATGTGACTCCATTGTCCTGAGAATTTCTTCACCCAAGTGCAACTACCCTGACTGCTAAACTTTGGAAATGTCTAGAGCATAAAGACAAGATACATCAGTGAGCAGCACCTACCCATTTGTATCCTGGATACCATTTGTCATCTTGGTGTCATTGTTTGACACTTTGATGATCAAATCAAAATGAAATCATCTTTGAACTGAGTCAAAATAAAAATTTTTGCAAACGTGGATAAGGCCTTGTGATTTAGCCTAACTCATTGGGCTGATTTTTGCTGTGACTATGAATTATCAAAACAACTGGTAGACTCAGTAAAGAAAATAATTAAACCTGTTTGGTTGGATTATATGCTAAGTTAACATGGTTAATCTTGCCACCTGACTTTCCCGCAACTTTCTACAAACTCTAATTGGTCACAGCAAGCAATTATCTTGAAGATGCATACAACACTCACTGGACATGCTTCTAACATGAGATATTCTAGCATGAGAGATTTCTTCTAGGCTTTCCACTATTTCTGAAAAGCCACTTCTTCACTCAAATTCAGGAGAAAATGCCATGTGGGCTGCATTCCACATCTCTTATTCACTGTAAAGTCAACCGTGCTGCCTGATTTATGTTCCTTGTGTGACATGTAAAAGAAAAGCCCTGCTTGTAAAGCACACATGTGCTACCTCTGCAATCTCCTGTGGGCTCTGTGAAACATCCTCCCAGCTTCTTGAGAGAAAAAACAGTAAGAAATGGTCCTGCCTGTGAAGCTTACTAAATAAGGTCTGTTTCATTTGGAATATTTTTCTAGACCATTGGGGGGGGCATATCTTAATTCCGGATTTCATTTGAAATATTTTTTCTAGACCTTTTTTTTTGGGGGGGGGGTGTTGCATATCTTAATTCTGGATTACTGGGAGAGAGCAGATGGTCACTCATGTACCACTTGTTAAGTGCAGGCAGATTATTTTAAAGAACTCACTAAGTGTGAGTTTGGTGCTAGATTTGCATGTATCTGATCTACTGGTAGGATGTAGTTTTAGGGTCTGTTGGAAGTAAAGTTACATTTCCTTTTTCCACTAGGGGGCAGCCAGGCACAAGTAGAAGAAAATCCAGTTTCAAAAACTGGTAGGAAGTTTTCTGAGGCCTAAGGCCTCTATGAAGGAAGTCAGTCCTCAAAAAACCAATGAAAGCAACAATATCCCCTGCCCCTCCCCCATACACATATGCACTACTACCCTCATTGGGAGAGATCAAACATACGTACAAAGATTGCCACATTTCTTTGCAATGCATAGTGACTAACTTGAAGAAAGTAGGAGACTACATTTGGATATTTGTATCAGTTGTAGAAAAAGGAATCGGTTACTCTGTTAAACCATATACATAAACCTGGGCTTAACCCCCTGGGTCATGTCCACAGAGTGACAGGATAGGAGCTTCACCATCTCTCCATTAAAGAGAGAGAGAGAGAGAGTTGGAGAAAGAGTAAGGGGGAGGGGATTAGCTAATAGGAATGGTGGTAGAGCTGTGCTGGCACCAAACCCCAGCAATAACTCTTTGTGGAAAATAATAATAACCATAATAATATAATAGGGGCAAGGTCATGGTGCACCTGGTTGAACACATGTTACAAGGAGCAAGGACCTGGGTTCAAGCCCCTGGTCTCCACCTACAGTGGGGAAGCTTTGTGAGTAGTGAAGCAGTACTGTAGGTATCTCCCCCTTCCCTCTCAATTTCTGGCTGTCTTAATAAACATTAAAAACTAAAATAATAAGAATAAATATAATATACTAATGTACTGAGAAGGGAAAACTTCCCAGAGTCTCTGTCAATAAGCCCAGCTCACAGTTGCTTTGTCTTTTCTACCTCCCCTCAGACTGGGGCTAGTCATTTTAGCCAGCATCAAAGCCAGGGCTATGAGTTAAGTGAAGTAACTGGTAGTTCTACCATTTTAGAAGAAATCAGATTCTTAAAGCCAAATATTTTATCTTTTTAGACACTGAATGCATCCATTCCCTTGCTCATTTAGCTCATATTACTTGAGTACTTAGTGTATGAGAGGTGCCAAATGAATACATGTAGAAAGACATATTCTGTCCCTTGGAATATCCAGTCTACATAGAGAAGAAATTTCAAATCTTGTCAGAGACTAGGTAACTCTGTGTGGGTGATGGAGTGCTATGGGGAACACAGGCACTGGCACTGGGCCCCAGTATTGAGGATGACAGAGAGCACTAGTGTCTGTAGCTAGATAATGAGTGCTAAACATTTAAAGAGTAGTTGCTACTTACTAGCATCTGGTTGCTATGGAATGAAGGCTCAATATTGCTGGGTCTTTAATTTTGTAGGAAATCTGTATTGCTACATGATGTGATATGATGTGTGTCTGGGGCGCTATTCATATGTAAATCTACCACTCTGGTTGACTTTTTTTGATTCATTTTTATTTTAGAGACAGAGAAGAAAGGAGAGACAGAGAAGAATAGAGAGGCATCATAGCATGACTCCATCATCCATGGAGCTTCCCAGGTGTCTAGTGCTCATACCTGGTGTGGGGCTTGAACCTGGAGCCTCGTGTATGGTCAAGTAAGCCTTTTACTGGATGCGCTGACACCTAACCTCCTTAAATGTGATTTTTTAAATTAGGTAGTTAGGCTCAGCCGCTAAAAATGGTGAAGTCATTTCCTTTGTTTCATTTTGGATAGATCGTGAAGGAATCATGTTAAGTGAGATAAACTAAAAAGAGAAGGAGAAATACCAAATGATCTCACTTACAGGTGGAACTTAGCAAATAAGGATGGGAATGGAAAACATAAAGTAAAACCTGGACTATATTTGATGCATTGCACCAAAGCAGGGGACTTTGGGGAAGGATGAGGGGTGTGAAGAGGATGTTGAGGTCCTGGTGTATGATGGTGAAAAAGGACTTAAGCTGGAGATGAAGATGTTGTGCAGACACCTGTCAGGGAGAGATGAGAAATGGTGCACATATGTCAACTGCACTGTAGACTTTTAACCTCCCTCCCCAATATAATGTAAAAATAAGTAAATAAAAATATAAAAAGATTATGGGGGCTACACAGGGAGAAAACTGTAGCCAGTTGCCAGGGTCTTGAGATTAGACGAGTCCCAGGATGGAGAGAAAATAATCAGAGCCAGTCACCATACAATTGAACAGAAGAAGTCAGGTGGGACACACACATAGGATATCCTGAGCTAGAACAGTGTCAAGTGTGTGACCCTCTATCTCAAGATTCCAAGAATATTTATTAAAGTACAAAGAACAGGTGGATATACAGAACATAAACAAAGATCACACTACATTTCTAAGGGAGAAAACATCAGTGTAAAGGTGCTTAAAACTGTCATTATACAGATATCATTATGTCAGGTATATTCTTTTGATGCCATAAGATATTGAGTCTATTCTAGTTATCCCAAGCACAATCTCCAGACCCTCAGAGCAGCAGCCAGACATCAGAGTTGTGTTTGCTATCTCATGTGGCAATATAACCCTCTACTTCCAGTGAGCAGAAATCTCTGAAATATCCAGACTTTTTGCCCTAGAATAGGGTTTTTGTAACAAGGGACAGAACCTCATGATATATTACTTAAAGGAATGCATCTGGCCGACAAACAACATATATTTTCAAAGCTAAACGCAAAGGTAATAATCTGTAGCATTTCCAGTAACAAGTATCAAGGAGTTTGGAATCAGAAAACTTCTTCAAAAAAAGGTAGTTATCAACTAAAAAAATTAGGCTGGCTAAATTTTTATAAGGGACAAACAAAAAATAATGAGTAGATAATAATATAAATTTCCTATCCGTATCTTTAGAGATAATTCATATTATTTTCAAGATGGCAAACGCTAGTAGTAGTATTTTCAAGATTAAACAAAAAATCTATATGTACCTACATACAAATACAGTTAGATACATATATATACACACATATATATATACATTAATTCTATGTCTCTATATTTACACATAAGTATCTGTAATACATTTAACCAGTAAGCTTCTGGGTTTTTTTAAAATTAATTTTCTTATTTTTATTTATTTTTTAACCAGGGCACTGCTCAACTCCTGGTTTGTGGTAGAGTAGAGGATTAAACCTGGATGTTCAGAACCTCAGACATGAAAGTCATTTTGTATAACCATTATGCTGTCTCTCCTGCCTATTATCCAGCAGTGAGCTTCTAGTACACACTCTGGTTTAGAGAAACAAATTTATCAGTCTACTTTCAAGAAAGCACTTCCCCATATATCTTACTGCCTTCCTGTATGAACTTGAAGTGTTTCCATGAAAAATGCAGGGCAGATGGTGGCAGAGCCAAGGAAGGACAAATGCACAGGCAAATTCATTCGGAAGCACATAAGCATGTGATGGTGTCTCTGATATAAAATACCCTGAGAAGAATTACCCCCCCCCCTCACCCATGCACCACCACCACTCAGTTCACTGCCATTATGTCCAAGGGACCATCAAAAATACAAACCCCATGACCTTACCTTCCTTTGATAGAAATGACAGAGAAGCTATGTTCCGGTGGGGGAGGAAACTCATAGGTACTTAGCCAGCTGGATAGATTTATGAATCAAAGAGAAGTAACCCAAACCAACTGAGATTTTCCCCCAGGCCACCTCATGATTAGATTATTTTTTTTTGCTGTAGTCCAGAGCATCATCATCAAAATTCATTAGTTGCTTTGCAATTTCCTTGCTCTATGGAAAGAATGAATATGGGAACTAGCATCTGAAGGGCCATCCGGGCTCAGGGCTGGCTTAGATATGTGACAGTGCAATGAAGCAACAGAGCTTTGTTAGAAAGCACTAAGCCAGCACATATGTTCTCACTGGCAATTTCCAGCACACCCCTTTCCAAACAATGGCAACCATTACCAAAAGAAAAAGGAAAAAATAAGAAGAAAAGGAGAGAGAGAGAGAAAAAAGGCAGTAAAAGAAAGTGAGCAAAGCCAGCTAAAAGACACAACCCAGATGTTTCCACAGCTTGTAAAATAAAATACCACATAGTGAGTTTGGAGGGATGGCATCAAAGTAGTCTGCAAAGCCAGGTATTAGTGGAATCAAAGATGCCTGACATCTTCCACTGCATCTTCTGTAGTGCCATATCCTGGGCAACTCAGGCCCTGGCCAGTTTCTCACTGGAAAGTAAGTATCTGGAAGCACTGTCACAAACGTTCTAAAAGCCCTTTCTGCCCTGGATAAGAAACTGCCTTCTGGGCCGGGTGGTTGTGCACCTGGTTGAGCAAACATGTTACAGTGTGCAAGGACCTGGGTTCAAGCCCTCAGTCCCCACCTGCAGGAGGAAAACTTTGCAAATGGTAAAACAGTGCTGCAGGTGTCTCTCTGTCTCCCCTTCCCCCCTCCCAATTTCTGGCTGTCTCTATCTAATAAATAAAGATAATACAAAAATTAAAAAAAAAAGAAATAGCCTTCTGGGCAATGGCATAATTAGTTGAATGTGCATGCATAAGGACATGTATTCAAGCCCCCCCACACCCCAGGTTCCACCTGCAGGAGGAAAGTTTGGAGGTAGAACAGTAAGTACTACAAGTGTCTCTGTTTCTCTCTCCCTCTCTGTCTCCCCCTTCCCTCTCAATTTCTCTGTTTTTTAAATTTTTTTATTTATTTTCCTTTTTGTTGCCCTTGTTGAATTTCTCTGTTTTTATCCTATAAGGTATATATATATCATATATATATGGTGAGGAGTGGATGGTGGTGCTGAACCCAGTGTAGCACACACTTTTCCATGTGAAAGCCCCCTATTCCCCATCTGCAGAAGGGGAAGCTTCATGAATGGTCAAGCATCTCTCATTCTCTTTCCCTCTCTATCCCCCCCCCTATCAATTTCTCTCTGTCCTATGAAATAAAATAGAAAGGAAAAAAGATGGCTACCAAAAATGGTGGATTCATAGTGCAGGCACTAAACTCCTTCAATATCCCTGGTGACAGTAAAATAAACAAGTTGTTTCCTTCAGGAAAAAAAAAAAAGATGACATGGGGAAGTTTCTTTATCAAGAAAAGTAAGGAGTAGCAATGCATAAACTGAAACAACAAAACATGTAGAATAACTATCAAGAACCAGTCAGGAACCGCAGAAAGAGTGCTCAGTATTAGAGAACAGGACTTGCAAGCCTGAGATACCAGAAACCCCAGGTTCAAACTGGCACTGCCACTTGCCAGAGCTGAGCAATACTCTCTCTAAATAAGTAAATAAATCCTTAAAAAAAAAACCTATTGAAAATTCTCCTATGTCAAAGTCTGCCATGTTTAGATTAAGCTAGACATGGTTGTAATATCATCTGACAAATTGTGGATTGCTTGCCTATCTTCAAAGATCCTTACCAATCCCCTACAGACAGGCCTGGCTTTCAATAGCCTCTACCTGCTCCAGGGTTGCCAGAACCCATGTGGTCTACTGGATTTCACTGGAATTCCTGGGAATTAATCTCATTCAGGAGTGTTCTTACAAAGGATGTAAAGAAGGTAAGTACATAAGCAGCCTGACTCCTCCAGCCCTTGGCAGAGAATTCTGATGTATATCTTTTCCCAGAACCTCTCTCTCATTTGGATTAAGTTTTCCTTGTCTGCTGGTATAACTGGCTCCTCTGTGTCATTTATCTTTGAGCTCCCACATAAATAGTGTGCATCTCAGTGTTTGCTTTTCAGAGGAACCCAACTGATGCACCTCCCTTCTGAGATAACTGCTATCCCCTTGAGGCTTGTAAAGGAAACCTCCATCTTCTTGAATGTGACAGGCACAGCAGATTGGAACCAGCAGTTTCCTGTCAGCTGTCCAGCTGCCTCTGGAAGCATAGCTGATATGACTGAAGATCATCAAACCTGCCCTGACTCAGACTTGCCACCTCCTTTATGTGCTCTTCTCTCTCTCTCTCTCTCTCCTTTCTCCTCTCTCCTCTTTCCTCTCTCTCTCTCCTCTCCCTCTCCTTCTCTCTCTCTGTCTCTCTCATCTCTGCTCTCTCTCCTCTCTCTTTGTCTCTGTCTCTGTCTCTCCTCTACCTCCCTCTCTCTATAGGACAATTCAAGTGCAGGATGATTCTCTCCACACTAACCCTTCCCATCAAGTGAAGTACTGTGGTGGTGGTGGGGTATTGCCAAGAGCTCTTCTTGCGTGAAGAAATGCAGAGAAGGTAGAGCTTGGAAGTTAAAACAACAAGTTCCAAGCTGATGTATCAATCAGATTTTGATATCCTTCATAAAAATTGGAGGTGTTTATTAAAATTACATTCCTGGGAGTCTGGGGGTCAGGCGGTAGCATAGTGGATTAAGCACACGTGGTGCAAAGCGCAAGGACCGGCATTAAGGATCCTGGTTTGAGCCCCCAGCTCCCCACCTGCAGGGGAGTCGCTTCATGGGTGGTGAAGCAGGTCTGCAGGTGTCTGTTTTTCTCTTCCCCCTCTCTGACTTCCCCTCCTCTCTCCATTTCTCTCTGTCCTATCCAACAACAATGACATCAATAACAATGATAATAATAACCACAACAATGGTAGAAGAACCAGGGTAACAAAAAGGAAAAATGGCCTCCAGGAGCAGTGGAATCATGGTGCAGGCACTGAGCCCTGGCAATAACTTGGAGGCAAAAAACAAACAAACAAACAAACAAACAAACAAAAAAACACATTCCTAGCCTGGTGGTTACCCAGGAGGTGGTACAGGGGGTAAAAGCTGTTGGGAGTTTAAAGATTTTTGTCCTCTCTCATGACCTGTGGCCCAGTCACTGCCTGATAAGGAGAGTACAGTGAAGGGGTCTGTTCAGAACTTAAAAGACCAGTGGCTTGCAGCCTGAGAAGTGGTGGCCTCAATCATGAGCTCCTGAATTTGATCCCTGGCATTGCATTGTGCTGGAATGATGCTCTGGCTTTCTCTTTAACCCTCTATCTTTCTCATAAATAAAATAAAGACTAAAATGAGCAAAGAGTGGCTTTTTCTCCCTTCCTCTTGGCATGCTGATTCTTGGAAAAATTTAGCTTTTTATAAGGAAGATGAGGGGCTGTATGGCGGGAGACTTTTACGCATTCTAACCAGTAACTTCAGCTAAGGACCACAACACAGAGCAATAACTCCTAGACACATGAGTGAGTCAATTTTCCAAAGACCCCAGCCCCAAGGTATGAATCCCCTCAGGTGTCATGTACTGATGTCTCATGAAGAAGAGCTAAGTCAATCCTGCCACCTTGATCCAGACCCATGAGCAAATGAGTTGTTCTGCACCACCATTTTTTGGGGGGTAAGGGGGAGGTGCTTTGTTAAATGTCCATACCAGCCAGCCTCCACTCCCACACCTTGGGGAATATTCACCCTGTAGCTTGCTCTGACACTTCCTCAGGCCCATGTCAAGTGACATGGGCCACTGTTGAGGATTTCTAGTCCTCCACTACAAGTGTGAGGCGCTTCTGTGTTCAGCATCTAAGCTATTTCTCTCTGTCCCTCCACAGAGTGCACAGTGGTGTGTCTGCCTGAGGCCTATGCCTACATTTCACAACTCTCCCTGCTCTGAATCATTCTGCCTTTCTGCTGGGAAGAGAGTGAATGAGTGAAATAAGACTATAATAATATGAGAGCAGGGGCCAGGCGGTAGCGCACCTGGTTAAGTACACACTCTACAGTGTGCAAGGTCCCAGGTTCAAGCCCCTGGTCCCCACTTGCAGGTGGGAAGCTTCACGAGTAGTGAAGTAGGGCTTCAGGTCTCTCTCTCTCTTGCTCTCTACCTCCCCTTCCTTCTCAATTTCTGGCTGTCTCTATCAAATAAATAAAATAAAAAGCATAAAGAGAAATAAATTATAAAAAAATTATTACGAAAGCAGCCACAGCTACTTGACTCTTGTTAAATGTTGCTATGAAGGAATATGGGCAGAGTGCCAGCTAGCCTTGTATTTCAAGACAGTCTGAAATATGACTGGTTGTGTAGAATTTCTTGATATTAACTGTATGTAGCATAATGATAATAATAATGGACTGTAAAAGTTAAACAGTATTTGCCTGTGGGGACTGAAAAGGATAGCTCACTGGGTACAATGCATGCCTTGTTATGCACTGGAGGCCTGACACCACATGGGAGGAGATGTACACCAGAGAGAATTCTGGTGCTGTGGTTGGTCGGTTAGTTGATCTGTCTGTCTGTCTGTCTGTCTGTCTGTCTATCTATCTTATACCTGTCTATGTACCATCTAACTATATGAGAAAGCAGCCCAGAGCAGTGTAATCCAGATATAAAAAGCCTCAGCTCTGAAAATAAAGAAATCATTATGGGGCAGGGGTAGATAGCATAATGGTTATGCAAGCAGACTGTCATGCCTGAGGTTACAAGGTCCCAAGTTCAATCTCTCACACCACCATAAACCAGAACTGAACCATGCTCTGGTAAGGAATAGAAAAGAATACAGAGAGAGGGAGGGAGGGAGGGAGGAGAGAGAGAGAGAGAGAGAGAGAGAGAGAGAGAAGGAAACTGTCATCTAAGGGCTGACCTTATAGTCTCTGTGTCTATCCAGTAAATAAATAAATAAATATTTAAAAATTATCCCAGTAAGGAAGAGGGAATAAGGAACAATATTAAAACAAAAGACTTTGAATTTATTTCAAACGTAGGCAGTTTTCTTGGTTTATAAAATAGTCAACTGTGCAATGGGCAGTGTCTTATCCAGAGCTCTGAGTCCAGAGCCCAAGACCTAGTGAGTTACATCCGAGGAGCAGGGTACATCTCAGATAAGCCAGTTTACAGAGAGTTAAACTACCAGGCTTTCTGATGGCCACTTTGAATGTTAGGCTCATCCACACACCCAAAAACAGAAACAGCTGAAATGCACATATCTCTTCCCTTGGAGCATGATATCATTCCAAGAATAGTTATGAACCCTTGTACTTAGATATAACCACCTCTCTCTATGAGCTTAGCTACTAAAATGTTAATTAAAACAATATATTAAAGTTAGGGGTACCAAGAATGAACAGGGAACTGAGTAATGCAAAGGCTTGCTAGGTGAATATAGGTCAACTAGGATGTAAAGAGGGAGAAAATCCCTGTACAGATGCTCCATGTGGACTCTGGCTCCTGGAAAAAAATCTTACTTTCTTGAGAAAGCCTTGGAGAGATGAGCACATATACGTTAGGAGTTAACCAAAAGCCTCCTGTAAGTTTACATTTTAGAAAGCATAGTGGAGGGTATCGGGAATGGTTAAGAGGGAAGGGGTATTTATAGTTAGGAGACTCACTGAAGGTGATAAAGCAAAAACTGAAACCAACTCATATTGGTCTAAAACAAGAAGGGACATACTTGCTCACAGGACTCAACAGCTCAGTGTTAAGATCAGTGTAATTGCTCCAGAATCTCAAGCAATATTAATAGGAAAAGTTATTTATTCTTCCCCTCTTGACCCTGGACTAGACTACAGTCCAGAAGCTTCAGGTGAATATCTGAGCCCAAGTTCAAGCCTGGTGGCTAAAGGAAGCATCTTTTTTGGTGCCTCCAAACCAGTTTTCAAGATGACCTTTCAGAACATCACATATCAATTCTTTAGTCCATCTTATAACCAAGCAAAGATAAGCATTCTGATTAGGACTAGATTTTATTACTTGATCCAATACTGGAGTTTTTCCTTGCATAATACTTTTCAGTGTGTATCCTTTATATTAATCTTTTAGTTAATGAACTTCATCTCCTGTTGTGTCCCATTTATTACTATTAAGCCAATCTGAGTTGTTGCTAATCTACATCTTTGTTTGTTTGACTCTTTTTGATAGAGTCACCACAAAAATCATATATAAATATGTTTAGGGCTAGGAAAACAGTATAATGGTTATACAAAATAATTAAGAATCTAAAGTCCCAGGGTCAGTCTCTAGTATCACCATAAACCAGAGCTGAGTAGTGCTCTGTATCTTTCTCTCATTAAAATAAAATAAAATATTAAAAAAATATATTTAAAAGTAACTATGTTGGGGCCAGATGGTGACACACCTGGTTAACCACTCACATTATAGTGCACAAGGACCCAGGTTCAAGCTCCTGGTCCCCACCTGCAGGGAGGAAAGCTTCATGAGTGGTGAAGCAGGGCTGCAGGTGTTTCTCTATCTCTCTCCCTCTCTATCTCCCCATCCTCTCTCAATTTCTCTATCAAATAAATAAATAAAAATATTAAAAAATAATTATGTCTAGAGAAGCATTATTTGTACAAACCAAAACAAGAACTCAAATAAATTATTTTTTTCTGGTATTTTTTTAGGTTAATTCTTTTTTATTATTTATTGTAAAAAGGAGACATTAACAAAACTGTAGGATAGGAGGGGTACAACTCCACACAATTCCCACCACCAGATCTATATCCCATCCCCTCCCCTGATAGCTTTCCTATTCTTTATCCCTCTGGGAGTATGGACCCGAGGTCATGTGGGTTGCAGAAGGTGGAAGGTCTGGTTTCTGTAATTGTAATTGCTTCACCGCTGAACATGGGCATTGACTGGTCGATCCATACTCCCAGCCTGCCTCTCTATTTCCCTAGTAGGGTGGGTCTCTGGGGAAGTGGAGATCCAGGACATACTGGTGGGGTCGTCTGTCCAGGGAAGTCTGGTCAGATCCTGCTGGCATCTGGAACCTGGTGGCCGAAAAGAGAGTTAACATACAAAGCCAAACAAATTGTTGAACAATTATAGATCTAAAGGCTGGATTATTGCAGATGAAGTGTTGGGGGGGGTACTCACTGCAGACTATTGTGTACTTTTGCTTTCAGGTATATATTTTGCCCTGGTTTATGGACACGTGTGAACATATGCTCTATCTCAGGGGACTTGGTCTATGTCTAGGTTTTGGGACTTTGTTAGGAAGTGAACCACCTGGAATGGGATTAGAGAATACTATGAAAGGAAAGGTCTCACCTGAGTAATGAAGCTGAAGGGTTGTCATTCCACACCTGAAGTCTCTGGACACAGTCTGAAGTGAAGCATGTTGAGGTGGCACTCGTTGCATTGATTAGGTTGCGATAGGTGGATGCAATATTATTTGATATGAATTAAGAGAAGCATGCAGGAAAGTGGGCCCCACCCTAAGGTTCCAGGACTGGGGGAAATACAGGCTCTATAGTGGAAATGTGAGGTTCCTGCTGTATTAGGGTTCAAGAAGACAATGGATAGTTATTGTTATCATCACATTATTTGGTAATTGGGTTAACTTTGAAAAGTCCCTTTGTTAGGATTTGCTGTACAATCCCCAACATCTTGTATATAGCTGTGACACCGGTTGCTTCTGTTCTCCTTGGTCTAGGCTTCTGAGAGAGTCAACATATCAAAGAGTCAGCCTATGTATTAAAAAGACTCAGTCTGTGTTTTAAAAAGTTCTAGACATACTATCAATTTTTCCCCTCTCACATTAATTAAATAGTGATTTATATGACTACACTTTAATAGGAGTGTACATAGACACCATTCCCACCACCAAAAGACTGTGTCCCATCCCACCCACCCACCCACCCCCACCACCCGCCACCCTGGGAAGCCAAATATCCACCCACCCCCTCACCACAGGGTTTTACTTTGGTGCCCTACTATAGATTTAATCAGATCCTGCTTTTAGTTTCCCTTTCTTTTCTTCTTTCTCAGCTTCTGTTGATGAGTGGGATCATCCCATACTCATCTTTATCTTTCTGACTTAGCTCACTTAACATAATTCCTTCTAGCTCCATCCAAGATGGGTCAGAGAAGGTGGGTTCATTGTTCTTGATAGCTGTATAGTATTCCATTGTGTATATATACCACAGCTTTCTCAGCCACTCATCTGTTGTTGGGCACCTGGGTTGCTTCCAGGTTTTAGCTATTATGAATTGTGTTGCTATGAACATAGGCGTACACACCTCTTTTTGGTTGGGTGTTATGTAATCCTTGGGGTATATCCCCAGGAGAGGAATTACTGGGTCATATGGAAGGTCCATGTCTAGCCTTGTGAGAGTTCTCCAGACTGCTCTCCAGAGAGGCTGGACCAATTTACATTCCCACCAGCAGTGCAGAAGGGTTCCTCTGTCCCCACAGTCTCTCCAGCATTTGTTGCTGCTGTCCTTCTTGATGTATGCCATTCTCACAGGAGTGAGGTAGTACCTAAGTGTTGTCTTTATTTGCATTTCTCTGATAATCAGTGACCTGGAGCCGTTTTTCATATGTTTGTTAGCCTTTTAGATCTCCTCTGAAGTGAATGTCTTGTTCATACCCTCTGCCCATTTTTGGATGGGGTCATTTGCTTTTTTGGTGCTAAGTTTGCTGAGCTCTTTGTATATTTTAGTGATTAGTCTCTTGTCTGATGTATGGCTTGTGAAGATCTTCTCCCATTCTGTGAGGGATCTCTTTGTTTGTGTGATAATTTCTTTGGCTGTGCAGAAGCTTTTCAGTTTGATGTAGTCTCATTGGTTTGTTTATGCTTTATTCTTTCTTGCAATTGGGTTTGTTTCATCAAAGATGCCCTTGAAATTTAGGTGGGAAAGTGTTCCACCAATGTTTTCCTCTAAGTATTTGATAGTTTCTGGTCTAACATCCATGTCCTTGATACATTTGGAGTTGATTTTTGTTTCTGGTGAGATAAGGTGGTTCAGTTTCATTCTTCTGCATGTTTCAACCCAGTTTTCTTAGCAGTTTCCTTCTTCCGTTTAATGCTTTGAGCCTCCTTATTACAGATTAGATGTCCATAGGTGTAGGGGTTCTGGTATTATTTTGACTTGGTATTAATTTACAAAATTATAAGATTACAGGGGTATGATTGCGCACTGTTCCCATCACCAGAGTTCTCTTTTTTTTCTTTTTTAATTGGGGGGGGGGGTTAATGATTTACAATAAGAGACAGTAACAAAAAATAAAATGCATTAGAAATGTACAACACTTTTCAGTTTTCCACTTAACAGTTCAACCCTCTCTGGATCCTCTGACGTCATGTTTCAGGACCTGAATCCTCCCTACCACCCTAGAGGCCTTTAATTTGGTGCAATACAGCAAACCCAGTTCAAATTCTGCTTTGTGTTTTCTTATTTTTTGACTTTATTATTATTATTTTTATTGGTGATTTAATAATGATTGACAAGATTATGGGATAAGAGGGGTACAATTCATACAGTTCCCACCACCAGAGTTACATATGCCATCCCTCCATTGGAAGGCTCCCTATTCATTATCCCTCTGAGAGTATGGACCAAATATCTCTAAGGGATGCAGAAGGTCAGAGATTTGGCTTCTGTAATTGTTTCTCTGATGGACATGGTCCTGTTTCTATATTTCCCCAGTTGGGTAAGGTTCTGTAGAGTTTCTAGGACACTTTGGGTGTCTAGGACACTGTGGGTTTCTAGGACACTTTGGTGAGGTTGTCTGCCCAGGAAAGGCAGGCCGGTGTCATGGTAGTATTTTTCAACTTCTGTCTGTAAGTGAGATCATCCCATATTCATTCTCTCTCTGACTTATCTCACTTTACATGATTTCTTCAAGTTCCATCCAGAATATGGGGTGAAGAAGGTGAACTCACCATTTTAAATAGCTGACTAGTGTTCCACTATGTATATAATTACCACAACTTTCACAGCCATTGATCTCTTGTTGGACACACAAATCTTTTGGATAGGTGTATTTGGTTCTTAGGATATTTCCCCAGGAGAGGAATTGCAGGGTCATAGGGAAGATCCACTTCTAGCCTTATGAGAGTTCTCCAGACTGCTTTCCACAGGGCTTGGACCAATTGACATTCTCACCAACAGTGCAGGAAGGAGCCCAAATAATTTCTATCAAAAACATTGATAACCTCTCTATATATAGTATGACCTATCTTAAAGAACTATAATCATACTCAACATTCTAAAATAAAGTTGAATAAATAAAACAAAGTTAAGCAAAATTAATATATGATCATGTTCACATAAAATTCAAAAACAGAGTACACTGCAGTAGCTAGGAATTGATACTTAGTAAGTAAAAGTGTAAATAAAGGCAAAGAATTGCTATCCCAGCCAGCACATGACATATACATCATATTGATAGTGATAAAAGGGGTTTTTGGTAAATTTATGAGAACACATGCAGTCTACCTCTGAATTTCACTTGTACTGAGATCCTCTGACTCCCAAACCCTCTTTAAGAACACCTATATCAATATCTTTGTACCATAGTGGCTCAGTGGCCCACAGACCTCAGCAATACTGGAGAATTCTTTATGTACTATCACAGACCATCCACAGTGATGGCCTGAACTCTTCTTCTAGAAAAGTGACCCATAACATTATCTTCAGATGTTCTTTATTAAATTTTGCTACCTGAAGAGGTTAGAAAAGAAGTCAGTGTGCACTCCAGAAGAATGTGTCTTTACCATCAGTATGATGAGCAGGAGCTTCTTAGAGCAAGTGAGGTTAGCCTCAGTTGCAGGGAATATGGAATAAGGAGAAATGGGATTGCACTATAGGAATTAAACTTCCAAGTAAAATAATGATTTAGACATTCACAAGCAATACATGAGTTAGATTTGCTTTATAGTTTCAAGACTAGTATCCTGGCAGCATTAATTAATGCCTAATCCTTACAACTTTGCAAATAAAGTAAAGTTACTTTTTTATATTGTAATGCAATGTGGTCAGGGAGTTGGCGCAATGGATAAAACACTGGACTCTCAGACATGAAGTTTAATAAATCCCCTTCATGGTATGTGACAGAGTGATGTTCTGGTTCTCTCTGTCTCACCTTTCTTTTTCTCTCTCATAAATTCATAAATAAATAAATCTTTAAAAATATATTGCAGTGGAGGCATGACTTGGGCATTGTCAATAAAATCTTCAAGGTCATGTTGTCCTCAAGAGATGCCAGAACTGAGATTCAAAACTGAGATCCTCTGATTCCCAAGCCCTCTTTGAGAACACCTATATCATTATCTCTGTACCATAGTGGCTCAGTGGCTCACAATCAAAGCAAAACTGGAGAATGTCATCATCCATGATGATAAGAAAAGTGAAAAAATCAGAATAACTCAGGTAGTTTGATCCAGGCATCTTTCAAGGGATTCATGTGAATACATTCTGGCTTTCAGATTCCTTTGATATCTACTGGATTGGGTAGGCTTTCTTAATCTTATGGTATTAAACATATCACTTCTATAAGTAGAATCTTATTTCTGACTCCTTGATTAGCAAGCAGCTTTCTTACCATAATTTGACTTTCCAAAAAAGAACTTATTAGTATTTGGAGTTTGTGCCACTTTAAATATTATAATATATTTGACAGTTTTTAAAAATTTCTTATTGACTATTAATATGTCGGCATTCTTACTTATGCATCCCCTTCCTAAGACGTGGATATTCTGATTTGAAATTAGGCTTTGAGAGGTGCATCTATAAACTCTGATTTCTGAGCCTGAAAGACTGAAAAAAAAAATCTCTGACTAAGGGCAAGTTCATCAAAATAACAGGGAAATATACAATTGATCTTTTTTCTATTTGAATCTTAAACCTGGTATAGAATTTAATATTTTTTACTTCTTTAAGCATAGCTCTTAACTAATGAGTATATTGTCACTGTATAAAACAGAATAAACTATGAAGCCAATAAATTTCAGTGAAGTGATGTGGTAGGAGGAAGTTTAGGAGGGTATTGTGGATTGAACTACGTACCCCATAAATTGATATGTTGCAGACATAACCCCTAATGTAATGAATGGTATTAGGTGTAGAACTCTCATGGATTAGTGCCCTTTAAGAAGAGACACCAAAGGGGGCTGGGCAGTGGTGCACCAACATAGAACAAAGCTCAAGGATACTGGATCCCCACCTGTGAGAGGATCACTTCTCAAGTGGTGAGGCAGGTCTGCAGGTGTCTGTCTTCTCCTCCCCTCTCAATTTCTCTGTCCTAACTTAAAACAAACAAACAAACGAAAAGCAAAAGAATGGTCCCAGGAGCAGTGGATTCATAGTGCCTCAATGATAATCCTGGAGGCAAAAAACAAACAAACAAAAACACCAAAGAGATATCTATGTCTGTCTATCTACTCACGTGTGCAAAGAGGTCATACGAGTGCACTACAAGATGGTGGCCATCAGCAAGATCCTTCACCTGGTTTAGTTTATGATTATGAACTTCTGTATTCTATAATGTGAGAAAAAAATTATGTTGTTTTAGCAAGGCAGTTTTCTTTCTTCCTTTCTTTCTTTCTTTTTAAAAATATTTATTTATTTTCCATTTTGTTGCTTTGTTGTTTATCATTGTTGACTGTCATTGTTGTTGGATAGGACAGAGAGAAATGGAGAGAGGAGGGAAAGACAGAAGGGGAGAGAAAGACAGACACCTGCAGACCTGCTTCACTGCCTGTGAAGCAAACCCCCTACATGTGGGAAGAGGGGGGCTCGAAACTGGATCCTTACTAAGCCAATCCTTGTGCTTTGCGCCACCTGCGCTTAACCCGCTGTGCTACACCAGACTCCCTCTTCCTCTCTTTCTTTCATAGCACTCTGAACAGGCTAATATAAGGGATAGATGAAAAATATAAAAGGAGCCCCTCTTTGAGTGACTGAGAAAGGCTATGCAGCAGTAGGACAGATTTAAGAATTCTAACAAGTCATCTCAGGAAAATAAAGAAACTAGATGGCATCATCCTTAGGAGAAGAAATCAGAAAAACTATCCTTGCATTGTTTAGGATTGTTTTATACCTATTATTCTGTTCTGTGCTTTTGTCTCAGATTTCTCTTTGCTTTCCACATCTATTTTATTCAGTAGAAGAGTTGTGCTAGTCTCATCAACACTCAGAATACCTTTAGAAAGTAAAGGACATGGGTCACTAAAAATATTTTGTTACATCGTATTCCTTTTGTGTATCATTCTTTCCCTTCTGGAAAAATATCAGGGTATAAAACCTTGGGAATTCAGTTAACAGGATTTTAAATGGTGTTTGATTTTTTTTTTTTAAAGCTCAGCATCTGACCATAGTTATTCCAAGTCAAACAGTCGTTTAAAAACTAAAAAGCTTTGAACTCAGAGGCCTGTAATACTGTGAGCTACTTCTCTGTTTCTTTTTCTCACTCCCAAAATAGTAAGTGACATCAGATGAGAAAATTTATACAGATACTGTTTGTGTTTCTCTACCTAGAAGATCATTCTTAAGAATCTGCCCTATAAACCTTAGTTTCTAAAAAAAAAATAAAAATAATAACTGGACCACATATTTAATATAAAGGAAAACAACTTAATGGGTATAGAAAATGTATTTAACCACATTGCCATTGCTTTTCAACATGTGAAGAGTTTTTTTCTCATTAACTTTAAAAATGATGAACCAGGGAGTCTGGTGGTAGCGCATTGGGTTAAGCGCAAGTGGCGCAAAGCACAAGGACCTGCATAAGGATCTCGGTTCAAGTCCCCAGTTCCGCACTTGCAGGGGCGTTGCTTCACAGGTGGTGAAGCAGGTCTGCAGGTGTCTGTCTTTCTCTCCTCTTCTCTGTCTTCCCCTCCTCTCTCCATTTCTCTCTGTCCTATCCAACAACAATGACATCAGTAATAACTACAACAATAAAACAAGGACAACAAAAGGGAATATATAAATATAAAAAAATAAAAAAATAATGAACCAGAAAACACAGTTTCAGAACACATAGCAAGTCATGAGTAAGCAAGTCATGATTAATTCTGATTTTGAATTCACAATAAGAAAGGCATTTTTTGAATAATTAAAGTTCTCAGTTATTATGGCTGTTTACATTGTACTTATAACATACCTGTCAAAATTCTTTTTTAAAAATTTTTAAATTTTAGATAGGAAGAGACAGAGACAAAGAGAGAGAGGGAAAACAAGTACAGTGCCAAAATTTCCTTTAATGGAGTACCCAGAAAAATGGAACACTAGTGGTCCAGTGACTTAAATGTTATTTCATTTTTCTACTATTATAATTTTTTAAAAGCAAAACTGATTTATTTTTCCTTTTAAAGTTTTAAAGAACCAGAACATCACTCTTAACACATGTAATGCCAGAGGTTGAATTCCAGACCTTATACTTTTAAATTCAACACTCTAGCCATTCCACCTTCCTAGGCTACCAATTTATTTTTCATTGGTGGTAAATGTATGTGTAGGAAAGGAAGGGTGTAAGGACTGATGAGGGTTTCACCAGAAGGTTCTAGTTATGTCATGGTAACTAACCATCAAAGTATTGGTGTACAGTGCAACTAGTGATTACAACTCACATTTGCAGAGGACCCTGTTTTGTAATTCAGAAATAAATGTATAGCAGAAGACAAGACATTTAACCATATTGTAAGATGGAAAATTCCTTACCCTTTCCCCTTGAAAAACAAGACCTAATCAGTAAGCCACTAGTTGTTTACCAAGACCCCACATACAGGCAAGGCTTATCAGGACCTTTGCACAAGGAAGTTGTTTACCAGAAGGTTGCAGCTGATGGCGGGAGGATGTGATGACCCTACTCTGGCTAAGTTTTATTGGTTGTGTGGTTTTGCAATGTTTGAAATTAGCCCGTGCTTTGCTTTGAGTGGATCCCGCTTTTTGCTAGGTTTGAAATAATTGGATTCCGCATTTTCTATAGCATATTATTGGATATAGATTGATAAGGTGATGCATTCCCCCTCCCTGAGTGTATTCTGAAATCCTGTAAATTGTGTGGTTTGAGCCTTGTTCGAGGTCGAGCTGGTGGACTGCTGTCAGTCACCACTTGGCCCGGATTCGATTTTTTGAATAAACATCTTTAGTTCCTTGCAGTGGATGGTGGTTTGATTTTTGCTCACTAACACATATCAAGAAAAATATTATATTATTTTAAATATATATATTTGATGGAGATAAATCCAAATTTCTGTAGAGCGAATGTAAAACTATAGATCACAGTCACTAGGAAACCATTTATCTGCAAAACACAGAAATTACAAAAGACATGGGTAACTGGGAATTGACTTGTTATACAATGAGTAAAGTGAAAGGCAGTTAAATCAAGGAAGTTATAAATACTCAGAGATTGATCTCATTCATAGGTGGGATTTAAAAAAAAACAAAACAAAACAAAAAAAAACAGAGCACAGAAAACACAGAGGCCCAAGGGAATGGTTGGGGATTCAATGCCCTATGGTAGCGGGAGATGATCATCTGGTGGTGGGTAAAGTGTGTTGGCACATATATTTATGGAGATGTGAAACTGTACCCCTGTGACACCAACAGTCTAATAAAGAACATTACATCAATAAAATATATGCAAACAACTTAATGGGTAGAAAACAATAGGTAGAGAACAAATAATGGGTAGAGAACAAATAAGTAAACAAATAAATATTGGGCTGGGAGGTGGCAAGTAGGTAAATTTTGGACTCTGAGACATGATGTCTTGATTTAGATGCCCTGTATCACATGTGGCAGAGTGATGCCCAACCTCTCTCATGTTAAAAAATAAATAAATTATTAAATAAAACCAAATTCTGAGCCTGGGTAGTGGTTCATCCCATAGAACATATAGATTAGCATGTTTGAGGACCTGGGTTCGACTTTCCAGCTCCCACCTGCAGTGGGGAAGCTGATTCATAAGCATGGTGCTGCAAGTGTCTCTTCTCTCTCTCTCTCTCTCTCTCCTCTATAAAAGGACAAGGGAAGAAAAAAAGAAAAGAAAGTGGCTTTAATGATTGGTGGAGTTGTCTTACAAACAACAAGTCCCAGAGATAACCCTGGTGGCAAAAATAGACAAACAAATACTCTGAGCAGGAGGTGGGCACTACCTAGAAAACTAAGATTGAAAGAACCTCTTTGACTTAAAAAAAAATGATGAGGTGGAGGCTTAATGGTTTACAGTACAATTGTTGATATGTGGGTAAATTTCACATTTTCTTATCGTAATTGTCTGTAAGACACTCACCCCCAACTGAGGTGAAAGGACCTTTTGTGATTCATTGGTGTGCTACATCTTCATGAGAGTGTTCCCAGGATAACCCATGTCCCTCTGCTCAGATTCTGTTCTCTAAGCAATCTTCCGATGGTAATTGAGTTTCCCAAATAGATTTTTCTCCTGGGAAGGAAATTAGTGGATAGATTGACATGACTATCCAATCTGTTTGGCAGTGTGATTTCTCACTGTAAATTAATCCCATGGCTCCTGCATGTGATGTAGTCAGATGTTGTGCGTCAGGTCTCTCTGGATTTGGTTTCTTGTGATAAACTAAAAAATCAAGGCCCTGCAAGACTGATAACAATAAATGCTCACATTTAAATAGTCGTTTATAGTCTATAAACCCTTTGACTTATGTGATCTCCTTTGCTTTCATAATGCATCTGTTAGATAGTTATTATGTTCTCTATTTTATTTAGACTTTGGAAGGTCAAGTGAATTTCTCAAGGTCATACAGCTAGAGGAATACAGGGCACAAAACAGGGTTTCTGACACTATTTCATACAAGTATGTAGATTATGAGATGGAATTCACAGCTTGTAGTCCTACCAATATCCTTCTACAGCAGAACTGGTGAGCAAAGGGTAGACATTCTTTAAAAAATTTTAAATTTATTTATTTGATAGAGACAGAGAGAAATTGAGAGGAAGGAAGAGATAGAAGAGAGATACCTGCAGCACTGCTTCACTGCTTGTGAGGCTCTCCCCTGCAGGTGGGGACTAGAGGTTGAAGATGGGTCCTTAAGCCTTGTGTGCTTAACCAGGTGCTCCATCTCTACTTTTACCCAACTACTTTCCCTCTCAAGAGCTTTGCCAGTTCTTAGCATTCCACTTAAATAAAATCATACAGCATGTGGTCATTTATGACTAACATCTTTCATTAGTGTGATATTTCCAAGATTCATCCATGTTGGAGCATATATCAGTACTTTATTTATTTATTTTCATTATCAAATAACATTGCTTTGGATGACTGCACCACATTTTGATTATTCATTTATCAGTTGATGGGATTTTAGGGTTATTTCCAATTTTTCACTATCATGGATGGTGCTGCTGTGAAAATGTGTGTGTAGGTTTTTTGTGTGAATGTTTTTCTTGGGTGTATGATATGGGGTGGGATTGCTAGATCAAATGGTAAGTGTAGGTAGAACTATTTGAGGAAATGCCAGGTGGATTTTCAGAATGCAAAGTAGCTGTACCTGCTTATATTCTTACTAGCTTTATATGAGGGGCCTTATTTCTCCACATCCTCACCAACTACTGTGATTACTTGACGTTTTGACTATAGCCATTCTAGTGTGTACACAGTGAAGCTTCACATGTGTGAGGTTTCTAGTTTCCTGATGACTCATGATGTTGAACATCTTTTCATGTGTTTATTTTATATCTTCTTTAGATAAATGTCTATACAAACTCTCTATTCACTTAAATGGCTTTGTTTATTTGCATTTTATTATTGAGCAAATCCTTTGTCATACGTGTAATTTGAAAAAAAATGCTCATTTTTTCCCCTTTTTTTGGCAGTGTCAATTTCAGTAAAAGGCGAAAGATTTATGCGATCTGAAGAGAAACCAGAGTGACAGTGTCAATTTGTGTACAGTACAGTTTTACTAAGTTTTGATGCTTTCCAGTTTATCTATTTTTTCTTTTGTTATTTATGTTTTTGGCATACATGCAAACCTTTTAATTTTACTTGGTAAAAACCAGACTTAATAGCCAAATGATATGTTTTTATTGTTAAGAAAATTATAAAAGAGACTATTTCAAAATATTAGTGTCTGCCTTCATAAAGTTTTTTTAAAGCATTTTGATTAAAAAAATAAAAACCTGAAAAAGGTAGCAATGAAGAAAAGACAGTAAGGGGTAAATCAGTAAGAGATAAATATTAAAACTAAAATTTCAACAATAGCTTGTTACTTGTAATTGTTTATGTCTTTATAGTAGTACAAACATATCAGTACAACATATCTATTACATAATGTGTCTTTTGCATTTAGATTTCTTTTAAATGTTTTTCTAGAGACAATAGTCATGACTACATAGCTTATTTGCTTTCTCTCATCTCCCTTCCTTCCTTCCTCCCTCCCTCCCTCCCTCCCTCCCTTCCTTCTTTCCTTCCTTCCTTCCTTCCTTCCTTCCTTCCTTCCTTCCTTCCTTTCTTCCTTCTTTCCTTCCTTCATTCCTTTTTTTTCTTCCTTTCTTTACCAGAGCATTACTGAACTCTGGCATATGGTGGTGATGGGAATGGGACCTGGGTCCCTTGGTACCTCAACATGAAATTCTGTTTAGTATATCATTATGCTGTCCTCTCAACCTTCTATTTGCTTTTAAAACTAGCATAAATTATGTTAGTTGTCCATATAGGTTTGTATCTGATTCAACTTTTTATTTTAAACTAATTTACTTTTGTGAATATATCATTACTAAAATAGCACCTTTGTTTATACAAAAGTCTAAACCTTCCTCTGAAACTATCATTTAAAATAATATAGTCTCTTTATACAACCAAGATATGTGCGATTTATACCTATTACTTTATTAGATTTCCTTTCTGGTCTGTTGACTGCTATTTTATGAATAACATCTGCATGTCCAGTAACCAGCTGCAAGAAATAGTGTTGATTTTATTAGAAAATAACTTGCCTCACAAAATGCTTATATCCTACACATTCTTTTATAATATAGCTTAATAACAGAATCAAGGGAAATTCTGGATGCAGTAAAGAGCAGTATATTACGTTGAGTGATGAAAGGAAAAGTGAATGGACACACTCTTTTATCACATATATATGATAAAAGAGATATATAACATATATCCTTGTGGTGTCTATGGTTGCCCCATAAATAGTTTTTACATATAGATTAAGGCTTATTTACTGATCAGGATTAAATTTTGAAGTGTTGTTAGGCTACGAACTTCTGGAATACTACTATGGCAACAGTATTCAGACAATAAGGCTTAAGTATGTAATCAAAGGTTTAAGTATACTTATTTTGAAAAGCAAGTCCTTCACTAAACCATTTAAACCTGAGTAAAAGTAAACAAACTCTGTATTTAAGAATGAAGTTTAAATAACATGTAGAAAAATGTTCAAGTGGAACTTTGAAATACATTCCCCATTTATTTTCACTTTTCCCCTTTTAATTAATTCTAATTGCATTCTTATACATGAATGTTGACCAGAAAGTTCTACATGACTGTGCTTGTTTAATATGAAATCCAAATTTTCCTAGAACTTGAGCTAGTTTCCTGGATTTTAAGACAGCTTTATAGCAAAGTGATTTTAGAGCTTCTTTTATTCAGTAACTGCTAGTAAACTTAACTCTCTGAGATGTTCAAGTTTGGGCCTCCAATAGCCTCAGGTTTAGCTCCTCCTCTTCTGCACCACCATCACCACTACCACCACCATAGGATAGAGCTGACCAGGGCACTGGTAAAATAATAGATTTTAAAATGTAATAGGAGCCAGGTGGTGGCACACCTGGTTGAGCACACATATTACAATGTGCAAGGACCCGGGTTTAAACCCCCCAGTCACCACCTGCAGGGGGAAAGCTTTGCAAGGTGAAGCTGTGTTGCTGGTGTCTCTCTGTCTCCCTTCCTCTCTATCACCCCCTTCCCTCTTGATTTCTGACTGTCTCTATCCAATGAATAAATAATGATAATACAAAAATATTTTTAAAATGTAATAAACTTAACTCTTTTAACTACCAGAAACAACATCAACAACACACACACTCACAAAGATTCCAATGTATTCCTTTTTAGTTGTTTCGTTTAGCTTCCAAAGAGCAGGAAGAAAAAATCATTTTGTAGAACCAGATGATGATGCCTCTACAAGGCAGACTAAGGTGATCTGATACAAGTAAATACTTCCTTAACATCCTCCACTTAAATATTCTTGCTCTACTACACATAGTAAGGCCCTGGGCAAGTTGAAAACTTACTAGTCTTAGGCCACTCTCTAATTCATTCCCTCACTTATGCATCTAATATTGGACTTTATTGCTTCCTAATGGTTGGTTGTTTTATTTTATTATTTTTCAAAATTGCATTTATTGATCAATGAGAGAAATAGGGGGAGAGAGAAAGAAAACCAGAGCATCACTTTGGTGCATGTGCTTTTGAAACTGGGACACTGGGACCTCCGGACCTCGGGACCTCAAGCTTGCGAGTCCAATGCTTTGTTCACTATGCCACCTCCAGACTGCAGTTGTTTTAATTTTTAAAACATATTTTAATTAATTTATTTCAGAGAGAGAGAGAGATTGAAGAGAGAAGAGAGAGGAGACCACAGCTCTAGGTTATGCTCATGCCAGGGACTGAATATGGGACCTCTAGGGTCTTGGGGCATGAATGTTTGGTGCACAAACCATTGCGCTATCTCCCCAGCCCCAGTCAGTTATTTTTAAACTTAAGCTTTGTGACATTGGCACTTATTATTTTTAACTATTTGATTTAATAGAATGCTAGATTTAAAATAAGAATGCAAAGAAAATAAAATTAAATGCTTTAGTCTACATTCAAGTCACTTAAAAAAAAGTGCTCCTAAACCAGATGATAGCACTTACGGTAAATTGAATGACTAGTCATATTCAGGGTCTGCATTTGAGTCCTGAGACTACATGGGAGTGCCGTGGTAGCACCTGGAGAAACTCCAGGGTTGTGGGCTCTCTGTTTATACATCTGAAATGAATACAATGAAGAGATTTGTGGTGGTGTTGCGGGACAGCACAAGGGGCGTAAAGAGATCCTGATGAGCACAGACAATTGGTTTTCAGGAGAAGAATTGGGACTCAAGGATTGCACTTCATGTAAGTGGTGGGAGGAGATCCAATAAGATAACCTTTTTAACAGGCCAATGAAAAGCTGGCACAGCTGTGATGTATGAAACAAGAGAACCTTTGCACAGAAAGGCCTTTTTTGGACTTGGTCCAGGGCCCTCAGGAAGTTTGCAGCCCCCGCCCCCACATCTCTTTAATTCCACTTCTGCATGCATCCTATCTTAGAACCCAATAAAGAAAGAATTCTGGAAATCACATGCCCATTATGCATGTACTCTTATAATTCTTTCAAACAACTCTCCTATCAGTCCCACTGAAGGGAATTTATTCTCCCTTTTCAGTGTGGTGATTTCAATGGTTTGAGCACATGTTTTACACGAGGCCCTAAATTTTATCCCAAGTACCACTGCTAAAGAATAGAGAAATAAAACAAACAAGCAAAAAAGGCTTCTTTCTCTCCTTTGCAATAAGAAAACCACTGTGAAATAAATTGTGAGCATTTTGAGAAAAAAAAAACACAACAAAGTAGTTGTTTGAATTATAAAGTGGTATAATTGTATTAACTTGTAAACGCACATTTATCTTAAAAATTTACTAGGCATTTGCTATGTGTGCTAGATAACTCTATATATCTATATCTATATAAAACAGATATAAATATAAATATATTTTTTGGAGTAAAAAACAAATAGTAGAGCTTAAGAAAATAAAGACTAATACAGTAAGGAGTATTAGCAATGAAAATTTATACTATCATAGAAAATGTGACTGATCAATAGAGTGTGTTGGGGGACTTTTATTTTTATTTATTTATTTAATTTTTTAAAATTCTTTTTTAAATATTTATTTTATTTATTTATTCCCTTTTGTTGCCCTTGTTGTTTTATTGTTGTTGTTGTTATTGATATCATCAGAGAGAAATGGAGAGAGGAGGGGAAGACAGAGAGGGGGAGAGAAAGATAGACACCTGCAGACCTGCTTCGCCACCTGTGAAGCAACCCCCCTACAGGTGGGGAGCCTGGGGCTTGAACCAGAATCCTTACACCAGTCTATTAACGCTTTGTGCCAAATGTATTTAACCCGCTGCGCTACTGCCCAACTCCCAACTTATTTTATTTTTTAAAATGTGTATTTATTTACTTATTTATTTATCACTCTGGAACATGTGCTGTTGGGGATCAAACTCAGGACCTCATGCTTGAGAGCCCAATGCTTTATCTACTATGCCACCTCCTGGACCTCAGGGACTTTCATTTTTATTTGAAATAAATTGATTTATTTTTATGGGAAAGGTGGAGTGAGAATGAGAGACAGTAAAAGAAATGAGAGAACAGCTCAGCTCTGGTTTATAGGGGTGCCAGAAATCGTACTTTGTTGTTTTCGACGGGTTATGTTGTTTTCGCCGGGCTAGCTTCATGGGCGGGTAACAGACGACCAGGGACTCATAGTTGAGCTGTAGGCAGTATCTCTTTATTCATGCAGGACGCAGCACAATCTAAGACGAGCTAAGCTAAATTCAAGGTACAGTACTCTAAAACTCACAATGCTGTCTTTATATGTACTTGCCAAGTAGGGTGGAAACAGGGTGTGACATAGAGAGGGTGGAGAGAAAAGTGACTGGTGACAATCAGAGTGTGACAAGGAGAGGATCAGGGTGTGACAAGGAGGGGGGGTGGAGCAAAAACATATCATGAAACAGTGGGGATTGAACCAATGCCCTGGAGGGAGGTGCTTGTTAACAGCGGTTATATAAATAGAATGAAGTGGTTATGTAAATAGAATAGTGTTAAGCAGGGGGGATTTAAACCAAATGAAACAGAAGGGGTCTCATGCATACCAACAATTCCCCCTTTCTTTTTAACTAATGGCCATTGTGGGGTGAACAGAAATGTATATTGTACAGGCGTTTTCAAAAGAACTGGCATATGACATGGAAAACAAAATAGGCGAGCAGCAATAACCAGTGTGATGCCAAGGGGAGCTTTTCTTGCCTCAAAGGGCAAGGCCTAGCAGGCGAAAGGGCATTTCTTGCCTCTGGGAGTGCTTCATGCCTCTGGGGGCATCTCTTGCCTCAAAGGGCGATTCCTGCCTCTGTGGGCATCTCTTGCCTCTTGGGGCGCTTCATGCCTCTGTGGGCATAACCTAATAAGGAGGGGGAGTTTTCTGCCTCTGGGACAGAGCCTGCAGGCGAGGGGACATGGTCTATAAAGTCTCAAGGCAATTGGCTGAAGTTAGTCTTTGAGAAACACAGCTGTGTGTACCAGTAAGTCCGATGGAGGTGTCAGTCCAAAGTAGCTGACCACAGAAGAAAATGCCGGAGGATGAAATGCTGCACGTCTGTCTCGATGGGGAATGTTGGCCACCAGAATTCTGCTTTTCTGTAGAGAGTGAGCTTTTGAGTCTGTGAATCTGTTTCTTCAGGTCTTCCCAGGTCACATCATTGGTTTCCGGGGGCGATGTCAGAGAACAGGGGTCCAAATGGATTTCCGGGAATTCCATTTGAGTAGATGCTTTTTCATGTGAAGACTTGACAGCTGAAATTCACTTACTTGTCAAACAAAACTTGTAGCAGATTAGAAGTTTACTATAATTGATAACTCCATTATAATTGGAAGTCCTTTCTAGTATCATTTCAAGGTTGTTAAAACAGTTTAAACTCAATAAAATGTGGAAAGGTAAACAGAAGAACCACGGTTAAAAGCCTTAGGCATGAGAATAATTAACATAATCATTGCACTATCTGCCCCACCCATAACTCATACAGTTTTCAGGATTAAACGTTTCAGATTCATGTCAAGACGTAAAAGAGAAATCATAGGAGGGAAAAAACAATTTTTGAATTGTTTCTGGATGTCTCTAGAAATCATGGCTGCGTCTAGCATTTTTTTTTAAGTCAATGTCAAACAAAAATTCAGTCATTCAAATTATTCTCTTATGAAACGCAACTTGAACCAGATTATCAAGATCTCACCATGTAGGATTAAGAATCCCCGGAGGGCGACCTAGTTCAAAAAGCTCCTCGAAATTCCATTTAGGGTGCTTCGGACTGTTCCTGCTGGATTGCTTCAGGCACCCATTTTTAAAAGTGTCTTCCCATTGAAGAAAGAATCCAATCAGGAGAGTAGAACTAACCACGTGTCTCCATACTTGGGAACTGCCAGGGTACTGGAGAATGCTCTTCAAATTAGAGTAGTCTTTCTCCATGGGGAACATTCGAGAAGTCCAGAAAGTCCCAGTGGAAATCCCCATGCATATCCCAAGGTCTATGATTACAGTCATAAAGAACCAAATTGTGGCCCGGAGCAAAATGTAGTCTTTTTCCTCAGAAAACATGGGAGAGGGAATCCAGAAAGTCCAAGGAGAAATCTCCGTGCATCTCCCAAGCTCTATGATCCCCGTCATAAGAAACCAAAGTTCCCGGTCAGGGAAACAAAGTTTGGCCCAGAGCAAAATGTTCCAGAGACTGAAAACTCTGGTGCTTTAGGAATACAAGTCCTGTGCTCTAACACACTGAACTACCTCCCTGGTCTTAGGGGGCATTTCCTATTGCAAGAACACCACAAAGAAATCAGACTTCCCTGGATTGTCTAACATCCCTTTTCCCTTTCCCTTTTTCCTCTTTAAAACACCTTGTTACCCCATGTACAAGGAACTGGGTTTGAGACCCCATTCCCTACCTGCAATGAGAATATTTCAGAAGCAGTGAAGCAGGTCTGCAGATATCTTTCTCTCCTTTTCTTTTCTTTTCTTTTCTTTTCTTTTCTTTTCTTTTCTTTTCTTTTCTTTTCTCTTTCTTTCTTTCTTTCTTTCTTTCTTTCTTTCTTTCTTTCTTTCTTTTTTACCAGCGCACTGTTCAGCTCTGGCTTATGGTGGTGTGGGGGATTGAACCGAGGACTTTGGAGCTTCAGGCATGAGAGTCTCTTTGCATAACCATTATGCTGTCTACCCCCACCCCTTTTTCTCCTTTTCTAATTTCCCCTCCCCTCTAAATTTCTCTTTGCCCTATCAAATCAAAATAGAAAGAAACAAAGAGACAGAGAGAAAAGAAAAAGAAAAAATGGCCACTGGGAGCAATGGATTCATAGTGCCAAAAACAAGCACCAGTGATATCCTTGTGGCTATACAATAAATAAATGAATGAATAAATAAACAAACCTTCCTGTCTTTGTCAAGGGCCTGTGGTTCAGAGGTTGTGGCAGACTGTCAGTTGATAAAGGCATTTACCCCAACCCCCACCCTCTGTCCATCATTGACTTATTCATATTTTCAAGAATAGTCTCAGTCCTTTGGATTCTCACAGGTGGAGGTGGACAAGCACTGTGTCAGGCCATTGTGGGTGGTCTTTTTTCTCATGCTGATTGATGGTTTACTGAAACCACTAACTTGAGTGTTATGGAATAATTACACAGTAGGCTAGGACTGGTGGATAATAGGAAGGAGAAGAAAGCTGTTTACTTTTTACTTGCTTGGTTACAATTCTTTGGGCTAGTGGAGAGGAAATCTGCTTCTGAATACCTCAGATCAATGCATTTTAATTATTTTATTATTTAACATTCCTTCTGATAAGATAGCTTAAAGGCTATGCAAAATACTTTCCTGCCTGAGACTCTGAGTACTTAGGTTCCATCCCCATCCCCAATATCACCTTAAGCAGGAGCTGAGAAATGAAAAATATAAATAAATAAAAGTCTGGTGAATTTAACATTCCTGAATCTAGTTACTTGAAAAACTTCTTTATGAAGGACCCAACCAAGGTAAAACAATTGATAGTGACCACAGCTTCTCTTTGGAATGTCATCTTGTCCCTCTATTCATTTCTGGGAAGAGTCTAAATTTTTAACTATAGTGTGGCCTCTTTCTCTCTGTTTTCCTAACTAGCTAGCCTACATTATTATGAATTAAGCAACTGGATATATGCCTTGTTTTGTTGAAGGGTAAATTAGGATACCTTTGGGGGGAATTTACAGGTCTTAGAAAAGATTTAACTAGACACAATGTCTGGTAAACACAGGAATCATTAGTATACTAAGGAAATAGAAAAAGAGATAGGGGTAATTTTATTTAGGAAATAGTACATAGCACTGGGGGGAGAGTGGTCCTGGAAAAAAGGTCTGAGGAACAGGCAATTTGCAGTTTTATGACCTTCTTTAATCCTATACCTCTGGTTTAAAGAGGAAAAGGGTTGTGAGACAGTCCAGGGAAGTCTCTGATCTCTTCCTGGTGGTCTTGTAATTCTTGATAAAAAGATACAGGTGTAAGAAATTTCCCTCAAGGCAGGGGAGTAGCTCAGTGTATTAAGAGTGTAGGATTTGTATGCCTGAAGCCCCAGAGCTTTCCAGGTTCTCATAAATAAGTATTATAGAAGAGTGGATCTCAACTTTAGCTTTTTCAGCCATGGAATCTTTTGTGTATAGAAAAACCTTGCAGGGGGCTGGAAGGTGCTGCACTAGGTTAAGTGTACATATCAGCATTCTTAGGGACCTGGTTTCTCCTTTGACCTGAATGAAAAATGGCTGGAAGTCCCAACTTCTGTTTGCCTTGTGAAATACGGGAGTTAGGAGAGAGACAGGTGAAATATATTTTGCCTTCTTTTGGCTGGTAATGCACAGGGGATTCAGAAGAGAATAAGGCAGCAGGCAGCAAAGGTTATAGGGAGTTTATTAGAATAAATAAGTTAAGAAATAGTCACCAAAAAGGACATGGAAAGAGAATAAAAAGGAGCCATCTTCTTCGCAAGTGAGACAGAAAGAGGCAGGCCAACTAGAGCCTGTTGCTAGGCATAAATAGATTGGTTATGTGTATTTCAATGAGAACTGGGCCTGTGGAAAAGTAGGGGGAAGGAATGTGTTAAGTAGTCACCCTGGCCTCAGGGGCAGATTTCTGTCCTGTTCAATTGCCAGGTGTGGAAGCCTTATCTTTTGACATTCAGAATGAGTAGAAATTGGGTTTTGCACTTGTAAATGTTTTAAGCCTGGAGGCTTTCAGTGGCCTCCCTCTGAACTGTCAGCCCGGCAAAAGCCTTATAATTTTATGATACAGCAACAGGGGGTCATCCCTCCTCAGAGAGACAGCCCTGAAGTCTGGATGAGTGGGAGCTAAAAATAAACCGCTTGGCCCCAGCTGTCCTCCTTAAACGGAGCACATAGGAAATGTGCTTTAATTACTACTAGCCATGGCTCTCTGAAAGACAGTTGGCTGTTTGTGACTGTCTCCTGGTTAGACTGATGCCTCAGTTTGAGAAGGAAACCCAAGCTCCTGATAGCTGCCTGTCAGCCTGAGTTTTCTAACTGTCTCCAGTTGTTTCATGGTTTTTGAAATTGTGCTTCAGTGATTCTGTAAAGCACTTCCTCTTCCTTCTATCTCCTGATCACTCCCTTGGCTCTGCATACACAGCTATCTGGGGCCCAGCTGTCACCCTGCAGAACCACACCGCTGGCACCCCAGCTTTGCTCCAAAGCAACAGGAAGTTATTCCCCTGGTTGGATGGAGGATTAAAGAGTAGAGAAGTCAGGTCAAAGTTCACGGTTGTAAACATCCAATCCATCAGAAAGGTGTGGCTCCAACAGGTGACACATATTTGAATGCAGGGAAGGAACACACATCCTTATTTCTATTCATTTCTTTCTCCAAAATTTAGAGACAACAAGGATAAGATAGATAGCTCCTAGACACTGACTCTAAAGATGCTGGGAGCAAAGGTGTGAGAGGAAACCAACTGGCCAGGCATAAAGGGAAGATTACAGGAAACAGAAAGAAGGGCAAAGAACATTCACTGGCAAAGAACAAGACCAAGAAAAAATAAAACACATTCAATGTATGGGTTCAGGCCTGGCTTAGAGTGGTTCATGAAATGATTAGTTTAAATACTATAAACTGGGAATCTGGCAGTAGTGCAGCGGATTTAAGTGCAGGTGGCGCAAAGCACAAGGACCAGTGTAAGAATCCCAGTTTGAGCCCCGGCTCCCCACCTGCAGGGAAGTCACTTCACAAGCGGTGAAGCAGGTCTGCAGGTGTCTGTCTTTCTCTCCCTCTCTCTGTCTTTCCCTCCTCTCCATTTCTCTCTGTCCTATCCAACAATGACAACAACAACAATAATAATAATAATAACAACAAAAAACCAAGGGCAACAAAAGTGAATAAATAAATAAATATAAAAAATACTATAAACTTAGCTCTATTGAGTAGGAGAGAGAGCTCAGCTTCAGAGTATAGGACCTGCATGCCTGAAGCCCCAGAGACTCCAAGTTTGATACCCTGGCACTGCCCTGTACCAGAGCTCTGGCATCTCTCTTTAATTTCTTAAATTATCTTTATTTATTAGATAGAGACAGCCAGAAATCGGGAGGGTTAGAAGGAAATAGAGAGGGAGAGAGACACCTGCAGCACTGCCTCATCACTCACAAAGCTTCCTGCTTGAACCTGAGTCCCTTCAAAGAGTTGTAAGAGTACCACCACCTGGACCCTCCTCATAAATTATAACTATTTCTTTAATATAATCACTATTGTACATTTTGAGCCTAATTTAACAACCGTGCATTGTCAACTCTGTTTTGCAGATGAATAAATCAGAGTTTAAGAAATTTGCCCTTGGGCTGGCCAAGATACCTTGGTTAGTGCACATAGTCTGTCTTCCACAAAACCCAGATTTGAGCTTGACCCTGACTTCACTGGAGGAAACTTTGTGCTACTTTGTGTCTTTTCCTCTCTCCCTCTGCTTTTGTTTGTAATATGCTCAACTCTGGCTTGTGGTGCTGTGGAGGATTGAACCTGAGACTTCAGAGCCTTAAGCATAAAACTAAATAATGGTGAGAAAGAAGAATGAATTCCCTTCCGTTTGTCTGACATGAATTTCACTGGAAAGAATTGCAAGAGAACACACATGATATGCATGTGATTTCCAAATTCTTTCTTTATTGGATTCTGAAGTAGGATCTGTGCAGAAGCAAAATTACAAAGATAAAAATCTCAGGGAACAGGCTCACCAAGGGCCCTGGAATGAGTCCAAAAAGGCCTTTCAGTGCATATGTGCCTGTTTTTATATCCTCTCTTATGTCATACTTGGGCCAGCTTTCCCTTGGCCTGCTGAAATTAACAGGTGAGGTTACCTTATTGAAACTCCTCCCACTTTGTACGTGCAGCACAAAACACCTTTCTTGTGCTGCTTATGCAGTGTCCTTATACCGGAATCCCATGCCTGCAAACTCAGCAAAAACAAAGTGTGTTCTCCAAGATCTCCCTGTACCCCTGTCCTATCCCTCAACAAAGCCAATCCCAGCCCTGTCTCTCTTTCTGAAAAAGCAACACAGAGCAGAATCCAGAGGGGAGTGGGAAGGAGAAGGGCAGAATAAAGGAAAGGAAAATTTCCCAAAGTGTTCTAATTAGTATATGGTAAAGTCAGACAATGAATCAGATGGAACTGTAGAAGAGTCTGCCTAGCAACCTAGTTTGGTGAACAAAACCAGGGCAGCAATGGCATTACAAAGCCCTAAAATTCTATCTTTTTCCAGAAGTGGGTCCTCTTTTGTTCATTTCCTATCTTGGCTAATTGTATCATAATTAATGAATTTACCAGATCCGAAACCAAGGATTCTTCCTATCAGATGCCCCTTCCTGACTCTTCAAGACTCAGCTCATCTGTCACAACCTTTTCTACAAGTCTTCCTGACTCTCCCAGGTGAAACACTCCCTCTGCTCTGCTCTCCTCCTACACTGTCTGTAATGAAAATCAAGGAAACGATTTTTTTTTGTTTGAATTTTATTAGCGACTTAATATTGACCAACAAAATTATAAGATAACAGGGGTATAATTCTGCACCATTACCACTACCAGAGTTCTGTATCCCCATTCCCTCCATTGGAAGTTGCAGTAGTTCTACCAAGGTCAAAGATATGGCTTGACTATTATTTCTATAACTATCTGTTTGGGAATGAATCCTAAACTACACCAAAGTGTGCTTGTGGGAATGTCTCAACACTGTATTAGGATTTTTAGTACATATCCTGGAATCCAGAAAGTTATTTGAATAACATAATAAAACTTATGGTATAGGACTAGCTGACTGTCTAGAGCAATTATTTTTGAATTGAATTGGATTTTAAATCACTTTATTGGGGGAAATAATAATTTACAAGGCATTTGCTGTCAGATAGTTCCTTTGATTTGCAACTCTTTTCCCCATTGGTTAGTACTAGCTGCAAAAGCCTTTCTTAGGAGTCTTGAACTTTACAATAGGTGTTGTCTTTAGTGGCATTTTCATATCATGCACAGGAGGGAAAGGACAGTGCACATTTTTGGTGATTTTGATAATCACTAATCAAGCACTTTGGCTACCAGATATTATGAAAGCAAACGACTTCTCCAGACACTTCATCAAACAATCAGTTATGGAAAGCCACTTTAGGCATTAGGATTCATATTAAAGATCCTGTAGACATTGTCTTTTTTTGTTTGTCTTTTGTCTGAGTAGACTCTGGATAAATGTGTATTCTAACTCCTCTGTTTTTATCTGCACAAAACTCAGCAGAAGTCAGCAGGTAAGTCTGGGGCCATAGAGTTAATTGGTTCTGCCTGTTGCCATATCACTGACAATGTGATACCTAAGTCTCAGGTAATTGTGATTATTTGCTTCACAAGCTGAGAGATAAGTATGGTGGTACCTCTTACAGGTTTCCAAAAGAACACTTGAGATCATCATCTTATGAACAAGAAATCCAGAATCATTCCCTTGAGGCTTTCTCTACCCCACTAAGTTGTCTAACAGCTGAGGGTTTATTAAGCTTTGAAGTGGAAGTGGGGCTGGGGGAAGGCAGGTGGTGACATTCCTGGTTAAGCACATGCATTACCATGCACAAGGACCTGAGTTTGAGCCCCCACACCCCAACTGCAGGGAGAAGCTTCACAAGTGGTGATACACGTATTGCAGGTGTCTCTGTTTTTCTCCCTCTCTATTCTCCCTGTTTGAATTTCTTTCTGTCTTATCAAAAAAAAGAGAAAGAAAAAAAGGGAAAAAAAAGCTGTCAGAAGCAGTGGATTTATCATGCAGGCATTGAGCCCCAGTGATCACTATGATGACTATAAAAAAAAGCTGGGGGGAGAAGTGGGACTAGGATGAGCCCTGTTTCCAAATGCCAAGTGCAAAGGAAGTTGGAGAAGTTGGTCAGCCCATTGCTGTCATTGTCAGACAGTTGGTGAAGGTTTTTGTCTACGCAGGACTCACTGGTGTCCTCTGCTTAAAACTCTAGGCAAAAAATCTATTGAGTTCACATTCACATGACCAATGGCTGTTACTTGAATCACAGCCATCAGGCTGACCTACAGAGTGGTTTCTGGCTTCAGTTACCCCATGCACTGGAATTAATCCTCTCTCCAGTTTCTGTGATCCAGTTTCTGTGACAGAGTTAAGGCTCATCACAACTCACTTCCCTTGAACAATATGGAGCCTTTAATGATCTTTGCTGCCAATAAACCCTAGTCAGAGCCACATGACCTGTGGGTTTCTCTGACTCCATTCTCAGGTACCTAGAGATTCAGGATTCTTCCTTTTTGCCTTCAATTTGTTTTTATTAATTAATTTATTGATTTTGGATAGAGACAGAAAAATCAAGAGGGTAGGGGAGAGGATAGAGAGGGAAAGAGACAGACAACTGCAGCACTGCTTTACCATTTATGAGATTTCCCCCCCCTGCAGGTAGGGACTGGGGGCTTGAACCTGAGTCCTTGTGCATTGTATTGTGTGCACTCAACCAAGTGCACCAAAACCTAGTCCTCCCTCCAAATTGATAGGCTCAACATACAAACTAATCTCACCTTTTCTTCAGAAATCAATTCTGCTTTTCAGAAAATTTTGATGATTACCTTATTTCTCCCCTTCTCCTAGAGTAGCAAGTGTTACAAATCAATAGGAAGTTCAACAGCAGGGTTACAGATAAACTTAGGCTTTGGCTGTAGATAATGAAATGTCTTGCATTTACTAAAGACTCATTTCTAGGTTATTTAAAATATGTTATGCATTCACCAGAAGTTGACAGCTGATAATATAATGATGACCATTTGCTTAAATATTCCTAGAACTGATCATGAAATCACCTCTATATACTGACAAAGTTTAACATTATTTAGTTTATGAATTCATCTCTCCCATGGCTTATTTGGACTTTGTCTTGAACTATTTATTGCATTATTCATTTAACTACTTGGTGTAACAAGATCCCTGGTGTTCTGTCTGCCACTACTTAAGTAATATTATATAAAGAATTGAGAAGCTGACCAAGTAAATCAGTATAATTTTCTTCAGACCGAGTCTTAAACTCTGGTTTGTTCATTTGGTTAGGATATGGTTCATTTGATGTCAAAAACCAGGCCTAGTCATTTCAAGGACCTGCTAAGCATGTGGAAAGAAACATTTAGTGCTCTAGCCAGCCGTGGGCTATATATTCCAAGCCAACAAACAATTTCTGAAACACATGTGCTGGATCTGGAAGAGAGAACATATCAGAAAGTCTGGCTTGCAGCTCCTTGGCAGGGTCCCATTCAAATTGGATTATGTTTGAATGACAGATTATCTCCAATGCTTATCATTTAGAGTCACATTAAGGGAGATAGAGAGTGAGACAAATCTCTGTATTTTACTATGTCTTCAATGCCTTCCCTCCTTCTCTCCCTTCTTTCCTTCCTACTTCCCTTCCTTCCTTTCTCCTTTTTAAAAAAGATGTATTTATTTAATGAGAGAGAAATAATCACATTTTCACTCTGGCATGTGTGGTGCAGGAAATAGAACACTGGATTTCATGCACGTAAACCAAATGCTCCACCATTGAGCCACATCTCTGGCCACTACCTGTTTGATTTCTAATACAGTATGCTTATGAATTCTCTGAAAGTGTCCAGATTTCAAGTTTAGTCTCTAGTAATGTTTGAGGGCTTGGGCTTGCTTAAGTTACCAACCCTCTCTAAGTCTCATTTTCATCATTTGAAATACTGAAATTTAGCATTTTATGCATATCATTCCTGGTCCTGAGATGCTATGAGAAAAGAAAGTACTTTCTCTAATCAATAGGTTGATTAAATGTTTATAGTTTTTCCCTTATTCTCAAGATTTTTAAAAATTTAAATAATGATGGTTACTTTAATAAGATTTATAGTTTGTAAACTCATTTGAGCTTTAATGAGAACCATTTCCCTTTCTAAGTCCTTATAAAACAATAGTATATTTATAAGTATACATTATAGTTCACAGCTTAGTTGTGAGGTGCAAAATAGAACATTATTTTTCTAAAATTAAGTTTTGTTTCATTTTCAAACTCCCATTCCACTCTCTAGGAGAAAATGTAATCTTACAAAATCAAAGAAAATTTGACTGGATTCTGCAACTTCCCAGCTAATTTAAAGCTTTATCCTTTATCTTGAAACATCTGTGTTTGTGACCAGCCTTTCTTACCTCTGCAAGTACAGAAGCAATAAAAAATTCTTTGGAACAGAATCAATTTTCTCTGAGACTGTTTACAGTCCCACGCTAAAATGGAACAATTATCTTGAAATAGTTGAGTTAGCGGCCTCCATGGACTCTCTAGGAAGAGGACCCAAAAGTGGGTTTATGTGAGGCTGAAGTTAAAGGGACAAGGGACTCCCTGACTTCCATGGCAGTCCCTCTCATTCTAGGTGTAGCAGCTAAGCAGCTATTGGAGATGCCAGTGTATGTTGTACTTAGTTTTCCCTGGAGAACTTTCTGGTATGATGTATATGTGGTCAATAAAGCAAACTCAAAAGTATCAGCTTCCTCACTATTAGGAAGGGAGGAAAGGGAGATAAAAAGGGCAGTTTCTAAAGTTGTCTTCAGGGCTAGAACTGAACTCCAGAAGGAAAGGTAGAGGAAAAATATCCTGAGGAATTTTTTTTTTTCCATGGGGGGATTAGTGGTTTACAGTTCACAGTAAAATACAGTGATTTGTATATATGTAACATTTCTCAGTTTTCCACATAACAATGTACTCCCACCCCTAAGGTCCTCCTCTGTCATCATATTCCCGGAACTGAACACCCCCCCCCCCCCCAAAGTAAAAGTCTTTTACTTTGGTGTAATACACCAATTCCAGTCTAAGTTCTGCTTTGTGTTTTCCCTTCTGATCTTATTTTTCAACTTCTGTCAGTGAGTGAGATCATCCCATATTCATCCTGAGGAAGGGATTTAAAACTTTTTAGAATTATTGACTTGAATGATTTAGGAAATGACCCAGCTGCTGAATTTTAACTAAGAAATAAGTGCACTTTTTTTTCTCTCCCCCCTCCACTTTTAAGATAGACAGTGAAGCAGAGAGAGAGAGAGAGAGAGAGGGAGAGGGAGAGGGAGAGGGAGAGGGAGAGGGAGAGGGAGAGGGAGAGGGAGAGAGAGAGAGAGAGAGAGAGAAAGTCCACAACACTAAAGCTTCCTTCAGTGTGGTGGTGCTAGGCTCAAACTTGGGCTGCTTACATGGCAAAGCAGCACATTATTCAGGTGAGCTATTTTATCAGCTCACCTTATCAGGTAGAATTATTATCAGGTAGAATTCCTTATCAGGTAGAATTCTAGCTGATAGAAATCAAATTTGATTATTAAACTAGTATTGTAGAATGTCTACTGGGTAAAATAAATAACCAGTTTTAGTAGTTTGCTAGATCCTTGGTATTGCACTTCTGAATGTCTCACTTTTTTTTTCTTTTGGAAGATGCAAAAATGAATCCTTAGTATCTTCTTTGTCTTCTGTCATTATGCAAACATTTCAAATATGAGCAATGCTTATATTTGCACATCTCAGTACTTTGGGAAGGAACTCATCTCTGGAGTTTTGAATGTATTTAAAGTCTACGGGGGTACACCCAGTTGAGTGCACACATTACCATGTGCAAGGACCTGGGTTTGAGCCCTTGCTCCTCACCTACAAGGGGCGGGGGGGGGGGGGGAAGCTTCACTAGCAGTGAAGCATGTCTGCAGGTGCTTTTTCCTCTGTATTTGTATATCTCCTCCACTCTTCTCAATTTCTCTGTGTCCTATCAAACAAAACAGAAAGATACAAAAGAAAAAAAAAAAAGGGAAAAAATGGCCACCCAGAGCAGTGAATTTGTAATGCAGGCACAGAGCTCTAAGGATATCCATTATAGCAAGTAAAAAAAAAAAAAAAAATTAAACTCAGTAAGAGTTAGGAGTTTTCTATAGCTCTTAGCTCTTAACTCTCCTGTGTTTCCTTTCCTTTACCATCATGTGTTTATTCCAAGACTTTCCACCTTAGCTCTCTGTGAATCATGATGTACTGGATAGTGACGAGATGGATAGGGCTTATTTATTGTTGCTGTCACTTGTCATTGATGAATGAAGGGTTGTGCAATAATTAAATGAAGCCTTTCAGATCACACAATCTAAGTAAGGTGGAGAATTAATATACACATGCAAATGAAGTTAGCCAAGAACATTTTTAATTGATCTAGATGAAGTGGTTTTTCAGTTTAAATTAATTGGACACTTCAAATGTCTCAGTCTGTCCTTTACAGCTCAGCACAGATGAAGCACATTGGCAAAGAAAAGATATTGTGGGCAGATCTACACAGAATTAAAAAAAAAAATTCTTTATTGGAGGATTAATGGTTTATAGTTGACAGCAAAATACAATAGTTTGTACATGCATACCATTTCCCAGTTTTCCACTTAACAATTCAGTTGCCGCTAGGTCCTCCATCATGTTCAAGGACCTGAACCCCCCACCCCCACCCCAACCCCAGAGTCTTTTACTTTGGTGCAATATACCAACTCCAGTCCAAGTTCTGCGTGTTTTCTCTTTTAATCTTGTTTTTCAACTTCTGCCAATGAGTGAGATCAACTCATATTCATCCTTTTGTTTCTGACTTACCTCACTGAACATGATTCCTGCAAGCTACATCCAAGATGAGGTGAAGAAGGGGAATTCACCATTTTTAATAGTATTCTATTGTGTATATGTACCACAAGTTTCTCAGCCAGTCATCTGTTGTTGGATACCTGGGTTGCTTTGAGGCTTTGGCTGTTACAAATTGTGCTGCAATGAACATAGGTATACACAAATGATTTTGGATGGGTCCTTTTGGTTCCTCAGGATGTATCCCCAGGAGAGGAATTGCACGGTCATAGGGTAGGTCCACCTCTGGCCTTGTGAGAGTTCTCTGGACTGCTCTCCACAGGGGTTGGAACAATTTACATTGCCACCAGTAGGGCAGGAGGGTTTCTCTATCCCCACAACCTCTCCAGCATTTGTTGCTGCTATCTTTTCTCATGTATGGCATTCTCACAGGAGTGAAGTGATATCTCATTGTCTTTATTTGCATTTCTCTGACAATCAATGACTTGGCACATTTTCTCATATGTTTGTTGGGCTTTTGGAATTCTGTTGTGGATATTCTATTCATATCCTCTCCCCATTTTTGGATGGGGGCATTTGTTTTCTAGAATTTTGGTTTTGATACTCTCTCTGATAAAGGAATCCACATCCAGGGCAGGAGAGATAACCCATTAAGTAGTGTACATACTTTGCAACTCTGGTTCGAGATCCAGCACTACATGGGAAGTGCTACAGCAACAAGGGAAACCCCAGTGCTATGGCATCTCTCCCTCTATTTCTCTTCTTTGTCTCTTATCTGAATGATAATGACAACGTAGAAACAGTAAAATGATATGTGTGAGGGCCCAGCTCTGCAAGAAAAAAGGAACTGACACCCAGGAAGTAATGGAAGCTTGCAAACAGCTTGTAATTGTTGAGTCTTTAAATAAAAGTAGAGGTGGTTTGCTGTGAAACTAATGATACCTAAGATTCAAGTCCCCTTACTGGGGACTCAGCATCACAGAAGGACCCTTCCAAAGTATTCATATGGATACTTACTTCTGAGAAAGTTACCAGCATGTAATATTTAACTTCAGTCTCCTCAGGCCTCTCTCTCCCTCCCCTGTGGTGTTTTGTCTGCCCCTTTACTCTGTGTGGTAGCCTAAAAGTGGGATGAACATTTTTAGAATCATAGAGATCAGCAGATTTGGTTTGGTACATGCCTATAGTGTTGATGTTTTTGTTTTTCCTCTGATCTTACGGTTGGCCCACTGTTGGCTGGTGTGTGACATGAAGACTCACTGCAGGTGCCCAGGGTCCAGGGCTGCATACTGATGGAGAAGAAAGACTTACAGTATGTCAACGTGTAGGAAATTATTAGGTTGTCATAAAATTCATGGTGTGTTCTTAGTGTTTTTCTATTTAAAAATACAACATGACTTTTCCAAGAACCCAATATTTTAATTATCAAATATGTATACTTACAAGCAGGAGATTCTATACTTGTCAATTTTTAGTCAAAATAGAAACTTTCAGACTAGAGAGAAAGCTGCATTGGTGGAATATAGGACCTGTAAGCATGAGACCCGAGGTCTGATCCCTACCATTGCATATGCCAGGGCTGTGTGATTCTCTGGTATCTCTCTCTCCCTCCCTACCTCTCTCCACCTCTCCTTTTCTCTTCCTGTTTCTCATAAAAATAAATAAATCTTAAAACAACAAAAACAAAAACCAGAAGTTCTCTCATTTTGGAAACATACCCAGTAATGCAATCTATACAGTTTCAACCTGCCATAATATTGATAGGAACTGTTGAAATATAACTTAGAGTTCCTAAAGGATATAAATCTCCAGTCATTTATAGTAAAAAGACCTGAAGTGAGATGCTGTGCTTTAGTCCTCTCAACCTTTCAACTGTCAATAATAAAAAATCAATTTCAGTCAGTAATTTTTAGAAGAAAGAATGAACTGTCTTAAATAGTCTATATAGGGACTTGTGTTTAAAAATATTGTCATAAGGGAGTCAGGCGGTAGTGCTTCCGGTTAAGCACACGTGGTGCAAAGCGCACGTGGTGCAAAGCTCACGTGGTGCAAAGCGCACATAGTGCAAAGTGCAAGGACCCACGTAAGAATCCCAGTTCGAGCCCCCGGCTCCCCACCTGTAGGGGAGTCGCTTCACTGGCAGTGAAGCAGGTCTGCAGGTATCTGCCGGGAGCCAAAACCTTAGCTAAGTCTCTCACATAACCGGTGAAGGACATTCAGATCATTGTAACTGCGATTACCATCTAACTGTTTGGAAAGTTGCTCACCCACCTCCCTCCCCCCACTACCTTAGCAGAACTTGCTCATGGTGTGTGCTTAAAATGCGGCTGCAAAATAAAATTTTCAGAGCTTGATCAGAAACCTGTCTTGCTCTCGTTCTCCGTGTCTCTTGTCCCCTCCATTTTCTCGCCCCCTACCCTAGGTTTCCATGGATAACCCCGCAGGCCGGGGCAGGTATCTGTCTTTCTCTCCTCCTCTCTGTCTTCCCTTCCTCTCTCCATTTCTCTCCGTCCTATCCAACAACGATGACATCATAATAACTACAACAACAAAACAAGGGCAACAAAAGGGAATAAATATTAAAAAAATATTGTCATAAAAATAAAAATCATTGCCATATATATGTGTGTGTGGTGATAGGAGAGAATATAACTGAAAATGTGGGAAAACTACTACATGTGTTGTAAGTAGTTATTTTATTAAAATCTTTTGTTATTTCTGGATTTTTGTAATGTCAGATGTATTTTTCATTTTCTTAAAATGTGTAATTTTAAAGGTGATTCATTTACTCATTTTGAACAAATGTTCACTTTGATACTTTTTTTTTATCCTTTGGTTGTCACCAGGGTTTCACTGCTCTAGGCTGACTTTTTCCAGATAGAAGAGACAGAGAGACAGAGAGAAAAGGAAAGATGCTATAGCACTGAAGCTTCTACCATTGTCTGGGTGTGGACATGACAAATTAGGCACACAAACAAGGTGAGCTCTTCTTGCAGCCCTTGATAAACAACTTAGTATTTGCTTTTTTTTTTTCTTTAAAATCTCCCCAACCAAGGCCAAATCTCTTCAAAAAACACTGTATTCCCAAGTGGAAACTTTAAAAAATCATTCTCACAGAAAAACACATTTAAAGTATTATTTATAGAGAAGCTGTACTATACTACTGTATAGTGTTTCATTGCTATGGTTATTTGTCTTGGGGAAATTTGCTTGGTGTCTTTGAGTTGAAAATTGTTTGGTTATAAAATAGAAGGAACAGGCTGGTTCACAAGTCATTTTCCAGATGCCACAAGATTAAATGATGCATATTTTAAATTATCTTGTGCTGTCTAGAAAACCAGCATAACAGATTTTGAGAATAGATCACCTTCTGTTTTATTCTGACTCTGCCTTACAAATCACATGGTCTTGAACTACGCATTCCTTTATCTGTGAAGTAGAAAAATATTTACCCCATACAATTGTTGGAAGCATCGTAACCTCCATTACTATGATTACTGAATTACAGTTATTATTTATTACTGAGTTCTATATCAAATAAAAGACTCCAGGAAATTGCAGTGACCATTTAAAAGTAACTTAGTGCTTTTTATTATAGTATACTAATCATTATATTTAAACTTTGACTTACTTGAGAGTACTTTATTTTGAAGCCATGAGTATTATGGGTTTTGTTTGTTTTGAAAGGGATTCTGTTTCAATTTCTTAATGTTAGCAATATAGATAAAATATATATCACTACCGCCTCACATCTAGGCTAGGATCAAATGTCAGGGCAAAGAGACAATAGCTGGAACTATTAAATAGCTAAATAGTAGGTATCATGAGATTTTGTGCATGATTTGACGAGATAAATTAACAGTCTTTTTTGTGTCTTTTTTAAGTTTTTTCTCATTCTTTTACATTTTATGAATAAATAATAAGAATAAGTGATATTAGTATCATTATTTTAAAGGAGAAGGCTTTAGGGAAAACAGTCTTCCCAAACCTATGCTTTTTTTTTTCCCTTCCAAACCCCGGCAGGGGAGATTTCTCTCTTTCATGTTTGAAAGATGTCTTCTGATTTATAACTATAACTCACAGATAATTAATCTGGAAATTTGCCTTTGGGTCTGCATTTTGGGAATGTCAAAGCATATCTTCGGAGATCAGTTAACAAAACAGGGTAGAAGAATAGGAAGATTATAATAATATTCACTGGTACTAAAATCCAAGAGATAGAGGCTCCTTGTACACTTAAATCTAGTTTCCTGGCAACGAAGTCCTTCCTTGCACATTCCTGAAATAGTGCTCCTTTTTTTTCTGTGAATTTCCACCTCTATGGCTTCCCTTGTGGCTGATGTCAAATGTTCCAGTTACTGTTGCTGTCTAACAAACCACCCCTAATTTAGTGGTATAGAACAACAACCGTTTTATTATGTTCACAGATCCTGGGGGCCAGAGATTTTGACAGCACCTAACAGAGGTCTTTTTCTCTGCTGCTTAAATTTGGAGCATCCCTCAGGGATTGTGGGACAGTTAGTGGTGACTTGAATGACTGAGGGTTGGACTGATTGGGACACTTCTTCACTCTCATGTCTGGTTCTGGGCTGGCATGACTCAAATTTGGCTTCACCTGGAAGTAAAGACTCCTTCTGTCCTCCACATATAGTGTGGGCTCCCTTCTCCCCAGGCAGCCATAGATAGTGCTGGTCCTCAGTGTGCTATAGCAAGCCTGGTATAGGTTTGCTGCCTTCTATGACGTAGTCACAAAGTAACATTGTGTCATTCTGTCACATTCAATTGAAGCTATGGTAAACTCACCCAGATTCCAAGAGTGCCCCCTAGAACTCACTTCTCAAGTGAAGAGTATCAGAGAATTTCCAATCATAAAAAAAAAAAAGAAAAAGAAAAGAATATTGCCTCACAATGCGACTTCATTTTGTCCCTGATGATCAGAAGTGAGTGCACATAAGTGCTGTCCATGGACCACAGGTCTCCAGATGCAAATTGTGGTGAGAAAAGTGAGGTCCTGTCCAAGGCTGTAGCTAAATCTGTAGCTAAATCTAATATGCGGTCATAAGGCATGGCCAGCTGATGGGTAACTGGAATCTTTAAAAACAGTGAAACTTGGAATCTAGACACCTGATTTACATGAATTTGTCAAAAAAAAAAAAAAAAAAGGAAAAAAGTCCAAACAAAATAGAAGCATGCAAACTATAAGACTTATGAGAACTATGGTGGTTATGTTTGGGAGGTGGGAGGGTGGGGAGACTTTTGCTAGTGGTGTGGTATGAAACTATACACTGTAATCTTACAATCTTGTAACAAGCTATTAAGAACAAAAATTTTGGGAGTCGGGCTGTAGCGCAGCGGGTTAAGCGCAGGTGGCGCAAAGCACAAGGACCGGCATAAGGATCCCGGTTCGAACCCCGGCTCCCCACCTGCAGGGGAGTCGCTTCACAGGCGGTGACGCAGGTCTGCAGGTGTCTATCTTTCTCTCCTCCTCTCTGTCTTCCCCTCCTCTCTCCATTTCTCTCTGTCCTATCCAACAACGACGACAACAACAATAATAACTACAACAATAAAACAACAAGGGCAACAAAAGGGAATAAATAAATAAAATAAAATATTAAAAAAAAAAAGAACAAAAATTTTAAATAACTAGTGAAACAGTCTTCAGATAGGTGGTGTTGTGTGCAGGGCTTTGTAGTGTGGGGACCAAGGAATCTGATCCTCTATTCTACATTTGAGCTTTGCTCTGATTTCCTTTCCTTTCCCTTTTTCATTCCCCCCCTTTCCTTTCTCTATTTCTCTCCCTTCTTGCTTTCTGCTCTTTTCTCCAGAACTCTGCTTAGATCTGGTGTGGTGGTATGGATGGAACCTGAGACCTCCCCCTGAGACTGAGGCATGAAAGTCCTCTGCATAACTACTATACGTCTCCTCACACATGAGATTTTTTTTATTTTAGGGCATCTGCCTTCCTGTCAGCATTAATAAAAACTGGTTGTTAATTAAAAAAAGTTATAATAACATTCATCTTCCTCTACCACAGGGCACTGGGCTCCTACCCTGTTACATTTCCTCCTTCTTTCCCCCTTAGTAGTCTCAGATCTGAGGTATAGGGTATAGACTTAGGGTTTATTTGTAATTTACCTGGCCTGTTCCTTTGCTTTGTTTCTTAAATCTCACATGTGAGATCGTGTAGTATTTGTCTTTCTCGTTCTAGCTTACTTCACTTAATATGATCCTCTCCATTTTTATCTATAGTATAACAAATGATGGAAGTTCTTTTCTTTCCTTGCCCTTTTCCGCTTCCTCCCTTTCTCTTTCTTTCTTTCTTTCTTTCTTTCTTTCTTTCTTTCTTTCTCCCTTTTTTCCTTCCTTCCTTTCTCCTTTATTTTCTTTCTTTCTTTCTTTCTTTCTTTCTTTCTTTCTCTCTCTCTTTCTTCCTTCTTTCCTTCCTTCCTTCCTCCCTCCCTTCCTCTCTCTCTTTCTCATTCTTTCTTTCTTTCTTCCTGTACATTATTTCTAGAATTCCACTTCTCCTGGAGGACTTTTTCAGGTAGAAAGAGAAAGGGCAAGACACTACAGCATGGAAACTCCCCCATTGAATAGGGCTTTTACAAGGTGTACTGTGGGGCTTGAACCTGCATTGCAGACGTCTTTCCAGGTGAGATATCTTTGTTAGCACAAGATTTCATGTTTTTATAAAGTTGAGTCATATTTCATCATGTATATATATCACAACTTCCTTATCCATCCATATGTTGTTGAACAATTAGGTTATTACATTAATATGATACTTATTGTAATTTGATTATCACCCTAGTTTTAGATAATACCTCCTTCATGTCACATAATTATCACTTCTTTTCGGTGCATGTGTGTGAGAAATTTAAGATTCAGTCTCTTAGCAACTTTGAAGTTTAGAGCACAGTCCTGTTGACAAAAACATGCTGTGCACCAGAACTCCAGAAATAATAACCTTCTTCCTAGTGATTCATCATGTAACATAACCGTCACTCACATTTTTTTTACTTGAATGACTCATTTTCAAAATTGTCAATTCACTTTCTCTTATGATAATGAATTTTCTTTTTTTAATATTTATTTTATTTATTTATTCCCTTTTGTTGCCCTTGTTGTTTTATTGTTGTAGTTATTATTGTTGTTGTCGTTGTTGGATAGGACAGAGAGAAATAGAGAGAGGGAGGGGAAGACAGAGAGGAGGAGAGAAAGATAGACACCTGCAGACCTGCTTCACAGCCTGTGAAGCGACTCCCCTGTAGGTGGGGAGTCAGGGTTCGAACCGGGATCCTTATGCCGGTCCTTGTGCTTTGCGCCACCTGCGCTTAGCCCGCTGCACTACAGCCCGACTCCCGATAATGAATTTTCTTCTCTTAATCTTTAGACATCATTTTCCTGAGATTAATATTTTTAGTTAAATCCAAGGTGTTTAATTTTTCTATTGCTGTGTAAATCTTGAAAGGCATAGAAACAAACATCATGGTTCAGTTTTGTTCTGTGTGTATATAGCGTTTCTCCTATGTTCAATAACTATATTCTTTTTAATTTCTTTACTGGGGAATTAATGTTTTACATTCAACAGTAAATACAATAATTTGTAGGTGCATAACATTTCCCAGTTTTCCATATAAAATACAACCCCAACTAGGTCCTCTGCCAACATTTTTGGACCTGGATTCTCCCCCCACCCACCCCAGAGTCTCTTCTGATCTTGTTTTTCAACTTCTGCCCGAGAGTGAGATCATCCCATATTCGTCCTTCTTTTTTTGATTTATTTCACTTAACATGAATTTTTCAAGGTCCATCCAAGATGGGCTGAAAACGGTGAAGTCACCATTTTTAATAGCTGACTAGTATTCCATTGTGCATATATACCACGACTTGCTCAACCCCATATCTGTTGTTGGACACCTGGGTTGCTTCTAAGTTTTGGCTATTACAAATTTTTCTGTTAAGAACATATGTGCACACAGATCTTTTTGGATGGGTGTGTTGGGTTCCTTAGGATATATCCCTAGGAGAGGAATTGCAGGATCATAGGGTAGGTCCATTTCTAGCCTTCTCAGTGTTCTCCAGACTGTTCTCCACAGAGGTTGGAACAATTTACATTCCAACCAGTAGGGCAGGAGGGTTCCTTTGACCACACACCTTCTCCAGCATTTACTGCTGTTACCTTTTCTGATATATGACATTCTCATAGGAGTGAAGTAGTATCTCATTGTTGTCTTTATTTGCATTTCTCTGACAATCAAAGACTTGGAGCATTTTATCATGTGTTTCTCAGCCTTTTGGATCTCTTCTGTGGTGAATATTCTGTCCATGTCCTCTCCCCATTTTTGGATGGGGTCATTTGTTTCCTTGTTGCTGAGTTTAGTGAGCTCGTTATATATTCTGGTTATTAGCCTCTTGCCTGATGTATGGCATGTAAAACTCTTCTCCCATTCAATGAGGGAGTCTCTTGGTTTGGGTAGTGGTTTCTTTTGCTGTGCAGAAGCATTTTAATTTGATGTAGTCCCATAGGTTTATGCTTACCTTAATTTTCTTTGTAATTGAATTCATTTCATTGAAGATGTCTTTAAAATTTATGCAGAAAAGAGTTCTGCCAATATTTTCCTCTATGTATGTGGTGGTTTCTGATCTAACATCCCGTGCTTGATCCATTTGGAATTTACTTTTGTATTTGGTGAAAGATAATGGTTCAGTTTCATTTTTCTGCATGTTTCAACCCATTTTTTCCAACACCATTTGTTAAAGAGACTCTGCTTTCCCCATTTAATAGTCTGGGCACCTTGGTCAAAGATTAGATGTCCATAGGTGTGGGGACTTACTTCCAGGTTCTCAATTCTATTCCACTGGTCAGTGTGTCTATTCATGTTCCAGTACCAAGCAGTTTTGATGATAATGGCCCAATAATACAATTTGAGATCTGGAAGTGTGATGCCTCCAGTTCTGTTCTTTCTTCTCAAGATTGTTTTGGTGATTCTAGGTCTTTTAATGATCACTCTTGCCTGGATTGACTGTGTCTAAGTAAGGTAATTAAAGGGTTCACAGTTGTGGAAATTGACAGTTGTTTCAATATTACTTTAATCCCTGAGTTGGAGCATAGTGGCTTGAAAGCCTCTTTGGTTCTTTTTCTTTCCTGTAGGCTATGGGAGCCTGAGGGCTTTTAAACTATAAGTAGGCTTCTTAGCTTAATCACTGACTCCTGACCTAGAGATAAAGCAGTGGTTATGCAAAGAGACTCTCATAGCCCCACTGCTAGGCCACTGAGGTATAGATTGTCTCCTGAGTTTCCTAGTTAGGTCTCTGTCCCCTGGTGTCATCACAGGGCCTCTTCCACACTGCTCCAGATTCTGAGGGCGGTAGCAATGGAGACTCACAGTTGCATCTGGTGAGTCTTAAGGGAGTCCTCTCCTCCCTTCAGCCATCTTTTTTGGTGAAACAGACTGGAGTTTGTGTCTCAACTGGTAAATTACCGGACTGTTAGCAACCACTTAATCTCTCCCTAGGCTTCTCTCTGTCCATGAGCCACACATGTTTGCACTCACTGGTGATTTGGTGGGTTCTTGAAATTGTTCTAGTCCTGTCTTGTTGTGGTGCCAGGTGGTCTCCTTTGGTAATCCTAGCTGACCCAGGAGAGGAGAGGAGAGAAACACAGCTGCTGCTCCATAGCTCTGCCTCTGGAAGTCACAATAACTATATATTTGTATAATTTTAACTGCATAATATCTTCATCCATGTACCTATATAAACTAGTTCAATATATTTTAGCCACTATTGATGCTGTTGATGTTCATCATACATTTTCAGTTATATTGAAATGTTTTGTCATATCATCTATTTTGATTAAAAAATATTTTTTTCACTAGAGTTATCACTGGCATTCTGTGTCTGCATAATTCTTTTGCTACCTATGCACTAGTGGGATCTTCATTTTTTAAGATAGAGGACAAGAGAAAAAGAATATAAAGAAAGGAAAGAGAGAAAGAGGGAGAGGGGGGAAGGGGAGAGAGGGAGAGAGAGAGAGAGAGAGAGCAGAGAGACATCCCAGCACTGCTTCACTGCTGTGCTTATGCATCTTTCCTATATAGGTATTTCCATGTAGTGGTTGGGGACTCAAATCGGGTCCTTATACATGCTGAAATATGCTCTCTTTTGTGTGTGCATCTCCTGGCTCCTATTTTATCGATTCTTTTTTTAAAAATTTATTTATTGGGGTATTAATGGTTTACGGTAAAATATAATAGTTTCTACATGCATACCATTTCCCTGTTTTCCACATAACAATTCAATCCCCAATAGGTCCTCCTTTGCCATCATGTTAAAAGACTTAAACCCTCCTTCCCATCCCAGATTCTTTTACTTTGATGCAATACACCAACTCCAGTCCAAGTTCTGCCTTGTGTATTCTCTTCTGATCTTGTTTTTCAACTTCTGCCAGTGAATGAGATCATTTCATATTCATCCTTTTGTTTCTGACTTGCTGGGCCAGCTTTGCAGGTGGGAGATATGATCCAGGAACCAAGTCGTGGCAGTAGCAATACAAATCTTTATTCATGTGGGCACCCCAGAGTTGGGCATGAGTGCAGCGGGTTAAGCCACATGGAGCCAAAAACCACAATGGCCAGCGCCCATCTCCTGGTCTGCATGCCTCACCTCCTCTAGGTCAGGATGCGAAAGAGAGAGAAACCAGAAACAGAAGTGGCTTTTATAGGATAAAACTGGAAGTGGCAAGTCAGAAATGGAAATGGCTAGAAAAGGGAGTGGAGAAAGGAAAAATGCATGCTGGGAAGGTAGAACTTCCTTAGCAACTGTTGCGATGGTTTTAACTGGTGGGATTATTGTTACCCTGCAGGCAGGGCAGGTCTTGAGGTAGAAAGAGGATAGATCAATTGGGATGGGTGGGGATCTTTCAAGCAAAACAGTGATTATGTAAATAGGCCATAGTATCAGCAATGCAGGATGGAGCAGGGGTCTGGCTTAATGCCAGACACTGAATTACCTCACTGAACATGATTCCTGCAAGCTACATCCAAGATGAGGTGAAGAAGGGGAATTCACCATTTTTAATAGTATTCTATTGTGTATATGTACCACAAGTTTCTCAGCCAGTCATCTGTTGTTGGATACCTGGGTTGCTTTGAGGCTTTGGCTGTTACAAATTGTGCTGCAATGAACATAGGTATACACAAATGATTTTGGATGGGTCCTTTTGGTTCCTCAGGATGTATCCCCAGGAGAGGAATTGCACGGTCATAGGGTAGGTCCACCTCTGGCCTTGTGAGAGTTCTCTGGACTGCTCTCCACAGGGGTTGGAACAATTTACATTGCCACCAGTAGGGCAGGAGGATTTCTCTATCCCCACAACCTCTCCAGCATTTGTTGCTGCTATCTTTTCTCATGTATGGCATTCTCACAGGAGTGAAGTGGTATCTCATTGTTGTCTTTATTTGCATTTCTCTGACAATCAATGACTTGGCACATTTTCTCATATGTTTGTTGGGCTTTTGGAATTCTGTTGTGGATATTCTATTCATATCCTCTCCCCATTTTTGGATGGGGGCATTTGTTTTCTTGTTGCTGAATTTAGTGAGCTCTTTATATATGTTGCTTATGAGCCTCTTGCCTGATGTATGGCATGTATAGATCTCCTCCTCTGTGGGAGGTCTCTTTTTTGGGTGGTTGTTTCTTTTGCTGTGCAGAGCTTTTTAATTTGATGTAGTCTCATCAAATTTGACTCAGTCTTCTTTGTAATTGGATTTGTTTCATTGAAGATGTCTTTAAAATTTATATGGAAAAGAGTTCTGCCAATATTTTCTGGTCTAACATCAAAGTCCTTGATCCATTTAGAATTTACTTTTGTGTTTGGTGATATATAGTGGTTCACTTTCATTCTTCTGCATGTTTCAACTCAAAATTTACAACACCATTTGTTGAAGAGACTCTCCTTTCCCTATTTAATAGTCTGGGCACCTTTGTCAAAGATTAGATGTCCATAGGTGTGGGGAGCAATCCTTTTTAAAGAAATTATTATTATTTTCTTACTAGAAAGGGAGAGAGAACCAGAACATCACTCTGGTGCATGTGTTGTTTGTGATTGAACTCGGATCTCAAGCTTTTGTGTGCCACTTTCTAGGCCACTATTTTATCATTCTTGATGACCCTGTTTCTGGAGCCTTCTATCGTTCATCCTTCTTCACTTTATACTACTTTTGATAAGCTTCTTGCACAGGTCTCTTCCTAGGGTATAATTAGTGTTTCTTTATGGTTGGAGGCATTATTTGTGCAAAGTGTTGTCTTTCTAATCCTTACTTTAAGCTGTTGCTTATATTTTATCACTACCTGTACTATCTAAGAAAGGGTGCATAGGAGGTAGATTTTATGAGACACCAAAATTCTATACTGCTTTAATTCTAGAATTTGAAATTTAAATTATTTTCTGTCAGAATTTGGAAGGCTTTAAATAGTCAATCTTGGATTGATATCTGTTGTCTTGACCTTCATATTTGATCATCTTCTTTCTAGAAACTTTTTGGACTTCCATTTTTTTTTCCTGATGTTCTCAAATTTGAGAATAATATTACTTTGTGTTTTTTTTTGTTGTTGTTCATTGTACTAGGCATTCATTGAGTCTCTCATTTCTTTTAGTTTTGTCATGAGAGTGCCATGAAGTTATCTTTGAATCACTTAATTTACTGTCATTGTTTTTTAATTTGGTGAACTGTATTTTAAGTTGCTGAACTGAATTTTCAGCCATCACTTTATTCTAAGTATATGCAGCAGCATTTCATTAAATTTTACTTGTATCTAGTCTGAGGGCTCTTTTTATTTAACAGTAGGTTGCTTTTTATGCTATTTTTTATTGATGACATAAATATTCAGTCTTGGTCTGCTTTATTTTGCTCAACATTTTATGGTAGCAAATAGGTGACTCATAGAAAGAAATAAAACAAAATTTAAGCATAGTGTCATCTTTTATTTTTCTATGCTTTTTACATCAAACTTAAAATACTAATAATACTATATATTTTGTGTATTTATAAATATTGCTTGTTTAGTAATTTATTTATTTATTTTGCTACCACAGTTATTGTTGGAGTTTGGTGCCAGCATTAAAAATCTATTGCTCCTTGTGCCTAGTTTTTCCTCCTCCCTCCCTCCCTCCCTTTCTCTCTCCATTTATTCCATTCTTTCTCCCTCCATTTCTCTTTCTTTCTTTCTTTCCTCCTTCCTTCCTTCCTTCCTTCCTTCCTTCCTTCCTTCCTTCCTTCCTTCCTTCCCTCCTTCCTTCCTTCCTTTCATTCTTTCTTTGTTTATTACGTATTGCTAGTTACCTAATTTCTTGGTATTACTATTCACCCTTAAGAATCATCATCAAGGGTAGTTGATAAGATTAATCCACTCAATTGTATGGAATTTATCCCTCTTATTCCACAGTTTTGTCGATCTTTATAAAATCACTAATAAAAAAAAGCTTAACCCACCCACAGATATATATATATATTTTGCATCCAGGGTTATCGCTGGAGCTCAGTGCCTGCACCATGAATCCACTTCTCCTGGAGGCCATTTTTTCCCCTTTTGTTGCCATTGTTGTTTTTACCATTGTTGTGGTTATTATTAGTGTTGTTGTTAATGTTGTTGGATAGGACAGAGAGAAATTGAGAGAGGAGGGGAAGACAGAGAAGGGGAGAGAAAGATAGACACCTGCAGACCTGCTTCACCGCCTGTGAAGCGAAGGCCCTACAGGTGGGGAGTGGGGGGCTCCAAGCAGGATCCTTACACCGTTCCTTGTGCTTCGCACCATGTGCGCTTAACCCACTGAGATACCGTCGACCCCTAACTCCTACAGAATAATTTTTGAAGAACTTTGTGTCTCCCTAAATTAATTATGATTTTATAACCTATGTGCAAATTCACCAAAACAAACTTTTAACCTCTTAGCCTGTAGCATAATGTACTTAGCATACTTATGAGATTATATATTTTTAAAGAAACTACTAAACTCATTATTATATCATTACTTTCATCTGGAAACACTTGTCAGATTTATAGTAGGATTTGGGGAGATTTCTGTCTTAGAAACTTGTTCTATGATCAAAGTAAATAGGACCCATGTGTTCAATAAATAGTGCATTAACTACTAAAAAGTAATAACAAAAATCCATTATATGTTTTTCATACTTATTAGATTTTTTTAAACAACAGGGACATTCAGTTGATATAGTAACAGTTCAAGTATGCGCTAGTACTTCTTCAATGAGTTTTTTTTTTTTTTTCCTGGATTCCTTTATTTAGATTGATGGAGCAAGTCTGAGAGTATAGATTTTACATGAGCCTGAGTCTAATTCCTCACTCATCAAATGTCTCAGTATTTCCAATTTCTCAGATCCAGATTATATTTTTTATGACTTTAAAGTGATGTGCTCTGCAGAGTTTATTAATTATTCTTAAGCGAAAGCTAATTAGCACTTGTAACTAGGCTGATTCTGACATAAGTCCTCCTGAATTATCCTCAGGATAGATCTAGAGAATTCTCACAGTTGGTTATCTTTTATTTACTTCTTTTACATTTCCTTCCTTCTTTCTAGTTTAGATAAGATGGGACAAATTTACTGTCTTAGTCTTTGACAATATTTTCCTCAACCTTTTCTTGGTTATTGTGACATTTGACATAGACTGATAACATGCAGGAGGTGGGGGGTGGGGGGGAGGAAATTGGCTGGGAGATAATGATGAACTGACTGGGTGGCTTATGTGCAGGTCCTCAAAGGAATTTTTAACAGCTGTGTCAGGCCTAACATACTTTATTATGAATGTAAGTAGACATACTAGTTTTTGTAATTTACAACTGCTTCTCCCACTCTTGACCCAAAGGATTTTGAAGATCATATAGCTTAATCAACCTCCCTGGAGAAGACTGACAAAGACACAAAATACACATTAGATTATTTAGTTATCTAGTATCTGAGCAGATAATAAATACTGTAGAAGAAAAGTAAAGGAGACTTTGGGCTGTACCCAAACTCTCTCAACATCCAAGGGTATAAGGAGCATCATCTGATGATGAACAAGTTCCCAAAGACTCATGATGCATTGCAAAACTTGAGGCACATTGATCTAAATGTAATTCTTGTGCTGTATTGTCTCTCATAAGAAAGAACATATGTAAATAATCTTCCTCAAAAGTCACATAGATTTTCTTTTTATTTTTTAAGGCTTGTCCTCTGTTGGCTTTTCTCTGGCAAATAGTAAAACAAACAAACAAACAAACAAACAAAAAACCCCAACTTCTTAGCATCTTCATGCTTTTTTGTGGCTATGCTTTATACCTGCAAGTTGGATTTCAGAAGAAATTGTGAAGGCAGGAATACCAAAAATCTCAATCTATAAGTAAGGTGCACTTATGGGCTTCAATAAAACCCAGAGATGATGATACTTATGTATTGAGTTTTTGTATTAATTCATTAAATTGTATAACATTTCCTTTGTTTTGCACCTCGGTAACCAACTCAATTTCCTTTAGCTGAAAGTACATTCAGTCATAAATTTTTATTATATCTATCAAAATAAACTAGTCTGATTGGCTCTAACATTATATGACCTGCTGACTAAACATTTGGACAGAATAATAAATTTTGATGAACTTTGTCCAGTGTTCCTATTAGTGAAATATTAAAAGCTGAAATGTAAAGCAAATAATTTAATCAGTAACTTCAGCTCTTCAGATGCAGCATGATATCAGAAATAGGGAAGCACAACTCTGTCCTTTCAACCTCCTTTAACAACTCAAGGTTTCTTAGTGGATCCTAGAGGCCATTTATGAGCTGGATATCTGTGCAAGGCATAAGAAAATGCTTTTCAGGGACAGAAGGTGGTGTATCCAGTATATGTATCTGGTGCATGGACCTGGGTTCAAGTTTCTGACCCCTACCTGCAGGGACAAAGCTTCATGAGCTGTAAAGCAGTGCTGCAGGTGTGTGTGTGTGTGTGTGTGTGTGTGTGTGTGTGTGTGTGTGTGTTCCTTTCGATCTCCCTCTCCCCTCTATATTTCTGTCTTATCAAAAGTAATAAATTTAATTAAAAATGAAAATTCTTTTCTTCTGATCACTTGGGAATAGAACAGGATAGGAGTGAATAGGATATTTCACATCAGTTTTGCAGTTTTGTTCCCCCATCCCTCACTACTGAATACCAACATCCTCTCATTCACACACACATAATCATGAACATTTAGTTTGTATTTCTGGAGAAAATTCAGAGTTTTATAAGAAACACTGATTTTTTTTTTTCTCAAATGAAAGAGAGAGGGGCGGGGGGGAAGAAACTTTTATCTTAGAAGAATGGAACAAATCTCTTGAGTAAGCATTGGGTCAATTCAGATCAAAGGACCCAATGAAGCAGAAGTTACATGTAGGGAATTTCAGATCTATGTAGTTCTATGAATAACTCAAATGCTTTCTTGTCTACTAGTGGGTCATCTTAACCTAAAACTGTAAAGAACTCACAAAGTCATCAGGGTCTCCTGTCATTTGAGTGCAGGTAGCTCAGTTTCCTAGAGGCTGCATCTGTTTACAGAACTCATTACACTGCAGTTGCTCCAGTTCTGTCATGATTCTACTGAGGGCATAGATCTTATATAGAAACATCTTTTTATATCTTCTGCCTGTGATCCTCTGCTCCCTTCTCCCTCTCACCAGGTGATAGGGTTCTCCTAATGGAACTTCCTTAGTTATTTTATTTTATTTTATTTTATTTTATTTTATTTTATTTTATTTTATTTTATTTTATTCTCCAGGGTTATCACTAGGGCTCAGTGCCTGCATTATGAGTCCATTGCTCTTGTTGCCATTTTTGTTTTATTATTATTATTTTTTAATAGAACAGAGAGGAATTGAGTGAAGAGGGGAAGAAAAAGAGGGAGAGAGAAAGACACCTGCACACTTTCTTCACCAGTTGTGAGGCAACCTCTCTGCAGGTGGGTAGCCGGGAACTCAAACCGAGATCGTTGCACAGGTCCTTGTGCTTCATGGTATGCATGCTTAATCTGGTGCACTACCGCCTGACCCCCTTCCCCAGTTATTTTTATATTTTAAACATACTTTGATACAAAGTGATCTAACTTTGACTTTAAGCAGAGGACATAGTGGGCGTTAAGCTGACAAAGTATATAATCACTATTTATCCTAGAGAGCCTGATATTTTATTAAATGTTTTGTCACTTTGTAATTGTTGGTTTCATTTATTTTTTTAGAACATACTGGTATATAACATTATATTAGTTTCAGGTATACAATATTATGACTCTGTCTATGCATATTGTGAGATGATCACCATAAGGCTAGCTGCCACCTGTCACTATACAATATCATGTTTAGTTTTTCTTTTGATGAGAAGTTTTAAGATTTTTCTGTCTTGGTAAACTATCAAAAATGCAGTACAAAATGCTATAGTGGTTATCCAAAAGACTTTCATGCCTTAGGCTCCAAGGTCCAGGTTCAATTCCCAACACTACTATGTACATGACATCCCCAATGGCTTTCCCATTTTATGCCTGGAGATGTATCTTTGTTGGTATTTTTTATTAGTGATTTACAAGATTATAAGATCATCCCTAGTATAATAGTGTCACATTGCTCCTGCCACCAAAGTTCTGTGCCTCCCTCCCCATCATAGTTAGATAATCTAAGAACATCAAGGCTTTAGGGATTGACCTTTTTTTTTTCTTTCAAGTTTATGTGTTTCAGTTCTCTATATGTCACATATATTAGTGAAATTATCTAGTAGTTGTCCTTCACTTCCTTCATTACTTCACTGAAAGCATAATCACCTCCAGTTCCATCCATTTTGTTCCAAAGGACACAATATTGTCTTTTTTAATTGCTGACTAGTATTCCATTGAGTACACCTCTCATAAATTTTTTTATCCAGTCAGCTGTTGATGCACACTTAGACTGCGTCCATAGTTTGGCAATTGTGAATAATGCAGTGTCAACAGAGGGGTTCTTGCCTGTTCAAATTAGTGTTTTCATTTATCTTAGATAAATACTTAGGAGTGGTATTGCTGAATCATAAAGTGTTTCCATTTGTATTTAAGGATTCTCCATGCTGTACTCTATGATGGCTATACTATTTGTATTTCCACCAGCAGGGTAATAGAGTTCATTTCCACATCCCATGGATGTATTCTTGATTTCCTTCATCCTTTTAACCCACTTTCTAACACTCTTTCCCTCTGGAAATTATTATTCTGTTTCTATTTATATGTGTATGGATTATGCTTTGTTTTTTCATTTATTTTTCAGGTTCCACATGCAGTATAGGTGAAATCTGATAATATTTGCCTAACTCTACTTGAAAAATTTCACTTAGCACAGTGCCTCAAGATCTACCCATGTTGTCTCATGTGGCAAGATTTTATTTTCCCTATAGCTGAGTACTAATCCATTGTGTACATATACCACATCATCTTTATTCACTCACCTATAAGTTGACATATTGTTTTCATATCTTGGCTATTGTAAATAGTGCTGCCATGAACATGAAGATTTATATACCTTTTCTGATTTTTATTTTCATGTTTTCCAGTGAACTCTCAGAAGTGAAATTACTGGATCATATGGTAGTTCTATTTTAATTTCTATAGGAATTTATATACTTTTCCATATTGGATGCTCTTTTTTACATTCCCACCAATAGTACACGAAGCCTCCCTTTTCTGTTCATCCTTGCTAAAAATAGTTATTTCTTGTTATTTGCATGACAGTCAAACTGATGTGAGATGATATCTCATTGTGATTTTGATTTGCATTTTCCTGATGATTAGTGATACTAAGCATCTCATTTGTTTGTTGGCCTTCTGCCTGTCTTTGGGAAAATGTCTACCGCTAGAATTTAGACTACTAAATAGATAAGTGAAAAATATATTTTCATAGCTAAAGAAACTTTGGAGTTAGGTTCAGAAGAGCTGAAATTGAATTCACATTATCACTGATTAATTATATAACCTTTCTGAGTTTGCATTTTTCATTGGCAAACATTTGAGTAGTATATAAATCCCAGGACTGTTGGTAGGATTAAGTAAATTAACATGCAAGTACATTAACATGCAAAAGCAGCTGGCATAGTACCTAGCATAGAGAATAATCTCAACTGGTGTTCATATTGTTATCAGAATGGTGTTGAACTATATATAGTTGAATATAAATTGTTAGTTCAGGGGCCAGGCGGTAGCGCAGTGAGTTAGCACACATGGCGCCAAATGCAAGGACCTGAGTAATGATCCTGGTTTGAACTCCTGGTTCCCCACCTGCAGGGGGTCTCTTCACATGTGGTGAAGCAGGCCTGCTGGTGTCTATCTTTCTCTCCCCCTCTCTGTCTTCCCTTCCTCTCTCCATTTCTCTCCGTCCTATCCAACAACAACAGCAGCAGCAGCAACAACAACAACAACAATAACCACCATAACGTTAAACAACAAGGGCAAAAAAAGGGGGAAAAATAGCCTCCAGGAGCAGTGGATTTGTGGTGCAGGCACTGAGCCCCACCAATAACCCTGGAGGCAAGATAAATAAATAAATAAATTGTTAGTTTATATCACATGATAAGATATTTCACCTAAGGTCCTATGTATATTAGTCATTAGTAAAATCTTTCTTGGCTGTGGGAGGGGTTTCATGAGGGACATGGCAGAGAATTTATTGTAAGTAATTTTAGTGGAAAATTTACACTTAACTGGGAGTTTTTGTACACTGCGTTTACAATACATAGTCATGCCAACTAAATGTCAAGACCTCTGGGGAAATGTCAAGACCTCTGGGGACACACAAGAGCATCTGTGCATTTCACTAATGTACTTCGTAAAGTAAATATTTGTTTCAAAAGACAGCTCTAAGACTCTCTCTGATTTTGTTGGTTTCCAAAGTAAAAGATGATATTAGTGTGAGTGTGAAGATACTTGGCAGAGGAAGAAACTATTGTACGTGTGTGGTATGTAAGGGTGGGACCTTTATCACACTCTGGGTTTAAAGATCCATAAATGTGGAAAAATTAGAGCAATATCACAATGCTGACTTTGATCATATATGTTCAGTGTTCCAGTAGTTCTTGTCTAGGAGACTGTCAGCAACTTGGGGCCCTGCCTCCAGCAGCAACAGACTTTACTGCCATTAAAACCCTCCAGTCTGTAGCTGCCAGAGTATATATGACAGCAGCACTGAGGTTTTTCTCCAACAAAGCAAGGTTTAGTAGCTCCAGCAAGGACTTCCAGAGAACAGGATGAACATGTTCTTACACTTCTTACAGCTCAGGAAATAAACTGAATCCTGGAGTAGACAACTCACTTCCTTCTGGGACGGGGAAATGAAACAGGGGATCTCTAGGTCAACAAGGTCTTGGTGTCGCGGTCTGTCCAGCTATAACACTGCAAATTGCTAAGTATGCCTTCCTCCTCTATACCAAGAAGATGGAGTCAATTTACAAACTGTTTCCTTACTCATAGGACACTTTCAGATTCTCTTTCGAATTCCTTCTCCTTTAGTGCTACTTTTATATCTATTTAGCCAGCAAAACACTTTAAAAATTAATCTTATTAAACATTACATCAACCCTTTTCAGTGTAAGAGATATAAACTCATTGGTTAGAATTGGAAAATGGATCAAGAGAAGCATGAAGGAAAATAAACAAAGCCTCAGAAGTTCCAGGACTGGGAGAAAAGTAGGTTTTTCAGAGGATGAGGAAGGCTCCTTGCTATCTTAGGGTTTAAGAAAGCAATATTGTTATAACTAAGTTATTTGCGAACTTGGTTTACTTTGAACATCCCATAGTTAGTATTTATTATATCATATAATACCTTATCATGATTTATGTCATTTAATACTATTTACAAATAACTATATCTTACATACTGACAAGACTGGTTGCTTCTGGTCTCCCTGGTCTAAGGTTATAGATGATTTAATTTTTTTTTTTTTAAGCTAAGATCCGTTCCATTTGATACTGCATTTACTGGCCTCAAACAAATCAGTGTAACCACTGCCACCACATGTTTCACTTCAGACTGTAACCAAAGATTCCAGGCCTGGAATATATCAACCCTCCACTCCAGAACTTTGCCACCAAATTGCAGACGCTACCATGAGGCCATCCTGGCTTCCCTGGGCAAATGACCTCACCAATGTGTCCTGGAACCTCGCTTCTCTAGAGCCCTGCCCCACTAGGGATAGGCAGAAACAGGCTGGGAGTATGGATCAATCTCTCAATACCCACATTCAGCAATTACAGAAGCCAGACCTCCCGTCTTCTGCACCCCATAAAGATCATACTCCCAGAGGGATAAATAAAAGGAGAGCTGCCAATGGAGGGGATGGAATACAGAACTCTGGTGTTGAGAACAGTATGGAATTGTACCCCATTTATCCCACCATCTTTTTGATAATTGTTAAATCACTAGTAAAGAAAAAAAGGTAAAAAAAAAAAAAGGCATGGAAAATGAACTCTAGAACAGTAGTATCAACAGTAAAAAATAATATAGCTTCAGAACTGTGACCATTTTATTTTCCATAGCCCATTCATAAAACAGACTGTCCATTTGTATTTTAGCTTTTAATTCCTAGTGGGCGAAAAAATTGTTATATTAAATAATCAGGAACCTAAAGGCAAGAACATAGCAGATGGGATTTGGGGTCTCCATTCTGGAAAAAGATAGTGGGTCTATTTTAGGTATATTGGAAGAGGCCCATGACTCTACTAATTTTTGCCTGAGCCAAGAGGGGAAAAATGGATTAAATGTCTCCAACTTTTGGATGCATAGACCACAGTTCTCATTGTATATTCCTTCAATCTAAGCACTTAAGACTTCAAATTGGTAACCTGACTGAATTTTAACAGTGGGCTTAAAGTGTTAATATATTTCTAATAATGAATTTTTCTTTGAAATATTAAATCACTTGTGATCTAAGACCAGGGAGACCAAAAGCAACTGGTTGTGTCACTATATAAGATACAGCTATATGTACATTAAAGGACATAAAGTATGGTGAGGTCTTGTACGATACAGCAAATGCTAACAATGGGCTTTTCAAAGTCAATCAAATTTCCAAATATCTTGGTTATAATAATAACTATATATACTGCCTTCTTAAACATTAAGACAGCAGGAACATTCCCCATTCTCTGTAAAACCCGTATTTCTCCTAGTCCTTTTTTTTTTTTTTTTACAAAAAATTTCTCACAGGACAGAAAGAATATAAATTTCTAGCATCACAAAACCAGTTTGTCTTAAGGCCTTTTTCCATATAAAAGAGTATAGCTCTTGGGGCAGGGTGGCACACCCGGTTAAGCACACATACTGTCAAGCACAAGGATGGGGTTCAAGCCCTCAAATCCCACCTGCAGCGGGTCTGCTTCATGAGCCATGAGGCAGGTCTGCAGATGTCTATCTTTCACTCCCTTTATTTCTCTTCCTTCTCTTATTTTCTCTCTGTCCTATCTAATATTAGAAAGGGGAAAAAGGGAAAAAGAAGAAGAAAATAAAGAAAGAAAAAGAAAAATAACTGCCTGGAATGGTGCATTCATAGTGCCAGCACCACACCCCAACAATAACTGGTAGCATTAAAAAAAAAGTATAGCTCTATTCAATAAAAGTGATTTACCTCAAGCAATTCACTCACCATATTCATAGGATAATCCACCATGGGAAGGTGATGGTGGTCATTGTGGGGAAACTAGTACAATACAGGCCAAGGTCTAGAACCACACTTGAACAAGCTCTTGGAGTCCCAAGAGGAGGTAATGTGTGAATAGGATGCAATGAAACTGTAAAGCAAGGCAGTGCTGTGAGGTTCTATGCCCAATGAATGGAGGAAAGAGTTCCAGGAATGGAAGTCTACTCACCCAGAGAAGGCTGTGAGCAGAGGTGAAATACCTCTCTGGAGGTTTTTGGGTATCACTTGTAAGTTAAGAAGAGTAGATTGAATTAGGTGGCAAGTGGTATGAATTTTATAAACTTGTTCCTGACTGGGCATCTGCTAAAGGACATGAGGTGCCACAAAGCTATTGTGGAAGCTATTCCTAAGCAGTGCTGTATATACCATATCTTCTGGAATCTGACATTGGGATTTTTTTTTCCCATTGTTAAAGTCAAGTTTGTATCAGTGGTGAACTGAATAGTACAGAGGTCTAGTTTTCCTGCCTAAGTCTACTAATGAGTGATATTAAGTATTCCAAATACATGTCATAAAAGCATGCTGCCTCAAGCCAGATTATTTATTGTTCCATTGAGGATTAGGATGTCATATACAGACTGTCATTGATATTACAGCCTACAGTACAATCTACATCTTCCATTTCCAGAGATGTTTATTACTTGCTTCAAATTCTTTTTCTCATGTCATAGCAAATCATGCTGGTGCCTGGTAACAGATTTCAGATCATAGCTAAGGATGACTTGAGTTAAAGAGTATTACTAGAGTAATCAAAGAAAATCATTCAACCTCACCCCTTTCACTGAGGTCCCTTCTCCTTAAATCATCTTTCTTGAAAAAGTAAGACTTTACCATAAAAATTGAGAATGAATTCTTGGCACATTTCTCCCAGTGCCAGCCATCTGGCAGTACTATATTTGGGAACAGAAGTCATTTATGTATAATATACAATTTATATATTTAAATAAGAGAGGAAGAGAGAAAAAGAGTTAATGTTCCGTATTGGTTTATGGTGATGATAAGGATTAAAATTGTGACCTCTAGGGCCTCAGGCATGAAAGTCTGGTATACTGATGACTCTCTCTCTCTAGTCTGAAATGAGTATATATTTTAGAAAGGAGACTAGATTGAGGGATAATGCTCAACTAAGTTAAGAAAAATTCCAATGAATCTTTTTTTTTTTTCAAAAAAGAGAAAGCAGCCCTTTTGTTTTAAAGTAGTAACTTGGGGTTGGTAATTTTATAACTTATATACCAAATGACAAATTTTAACCACAGCAAGAAAATAAGGAGCCATTTGATTTGTTGTGTTTCATTAATTTGTGAATATAGTCTTATTCAGTGTTATGTTAGGCAATTATGGTTTCTTTTATGTGGTAAAAACACTTAATGACTAGTGTCTTAGCAATTCTGAGGTATATAAAGTATAATGTTGACAGAAGTCACTATGCTGTGCATTAGATCTCAAGAACACATTCATTCTTTAGTTTCAAATAGAATATAAAACTTTTAAACGGAGAAATAACATTCCACATCTTCCTTTAGGGCTTCCTCATTTTAAATACAGATTTTACTACTAAAAATTTACATCTTCAATTTACATTCATTTAATACTTAATATAGACCATAGTAAAAAAAATGTGTTTCCTCCTGTATTTAAATAAAAAGATTCCATTCCCCCATGGGGGAAAAAAAAAGAACTGGATGGAATTCAGTGCACTATTTGAGATGAAAATATATATTAAAATCTAGAAAAGGGGTACCTATAATTATATTCCATGCCAAGTTTAGACATTTAAGTTTTTTCAGAAGATTTAAAGGCAGCAGGGATTTGAAAGTAGAAAACATAAAAAGAAAGAGAAGGGGAAAAATATCATCCAGTACATTTCTGAAAAAAAAATCTATATTTCACATCTGGTTATACAAAAAAAAAAACCACAAAAAAACTAATCTCCCCTGGGACCCTCTGAAATAAACTGTTGAGAACTTGCTTCCTGGAAGGAAAATATCTTACACAGTTCTATCTCTCACATTGCATTAAAAAGGGTTATCCTCCTCAACTACTTCTTATTACAGTTCTCTAACTCAGTCCATACTAACCTCATCAAAGCAAGGACTGAAAAAGCTGAATAAGGGCAAAAGACTGGCATACTTTAACAATGACTCTTTAGTCACTATCAGGCCACCCCATCATCTGGGGCCATAACCAGGGAGTCCTAAGATTCCCAAACAGACATAATGGACCTAGGCCTCAAATAAACCCCTCTCTCCATTGTTACCGGTCATCTCTATCAAGAACAACACAATAGACCCCATTTGTGGGCCCCCATAGGACCTTGCCCTCAACCTGGATCAACAATGGTAGAGAATGTTCCATCCTCCGAAGGGGGGCTGGACAATATACTGTATGCTACACCTGATGGGGCAGCTTGGAACGTTCCTACTTATGACCTCAGAATGTGAGCTCAGATCTACAGGGATGCAGAGGTCACATAGACTCCTAAGCTGAATATGGGCCCCAGATCACATCAAATCGATGGGGTTTACAATCAATAATACTTATACACCTTTCCCATATTTGGGAGCTACTCTCTCCCCTGATCCAGCTTTCTGGTCCTTCTGCCAGCCATGACTTCATCTCCCTAGATAATAATTGGGATCCACCTGCATATCAGATTTCAGGCTCAGGAAAAAACAAACAAACAAACAACAACAACAACAACAACAAAACACTAGTATAGCCACAGGCCCTTTGGAATATAACTAAAATATGCCTATGAGCTATCTACAAAATGGAGACCTTCCAAACTCTTCTGCACTATTCTGGCCTTTAGGAATATTCCGGTCCATGATTGGTCAACAATTTGTTTGGCTTTGTATGTTAACTCTCTTTTTAGCCACCACGTTCCTGATGTTAGCAGCATGCTGACCAGACTTCCCTGGACAGACAACCCCATCAATGTGTCCTGGATCACTGCTTCCCCAAAGCCCTTCCCCACTAGGGAAAGAAAGACAGGCTGGGTGTATGGATCGAACTGTCAAACCCATGTTCAGCAGGGAAGAAATTACAGAAGCCAGACCTTCAACCTTCTGCATCCCACAAGGACCTTGGGTCCATATTCCCAGAGGGTTAAAGAATAGGAAAGCTATCAGGGGAGGTGATGGGATACAGAGTTCTGGTGGTGGGAAATGTGTGAAGTTGTACCCCTCTTATCCTATGGCTTAGTCAATGTTTCCTTTTTATAAATAAAAAATTAAAAAAAAAAGTTTATCAACAAAGCCATTAATAAAACACACAAATCTCATGAACATAGGAGGATATGTTAAATTAGTGAAAACAATGGGAATGATAATTATAATAAACAAGTAAATAAATAAACTGTATATAGCTGAGAGCTCCTTTTGGGGGAAAAAACCAAGTAGAGCAAGATAAGAGAAATGCTGTGAGGGGGGATGGTGGATAGGGTGCATCTTAGAAAAATGTAACTGTTGTTGCAGTTGAATTTTGAGCAAACATTTGAAGAGAAAGAGAGTGACTAAGGGACAATACACCCAAGTACAGGCAATAGCCAGTGCAAAGGGTAAGTTAAGACAAAGAGTCACACCTGGACTATTGAACAAACTAGGAAACTAATGCAGCTGGTATAGGGGGAGTGGTGACCTCAAGTAGCTGGAGTCAGGCACCAGAACACAAGAGGGGCAGGTGGAGGACTGTGAGTGCCTCAGAAAACATGACAAGGAGGGGCTGGTGGTGGCGCATCTGGGTGAGTACACATGTTATAGTGCTCAAGGACCTGGGTTTGAGCCCCTACCTGCAGGGGGGATAGTTTCATGAATGGCTACAGGTATTTCTCTGTCTCTCTCCCTCTCTATCTCCCCCTTCCTTTTCTGGCTGTCTCTGTCCAATAAATAAAGATAATAAAGAAAAAAAGGAAAACACTGCAAGGATTTCAACTCTTACTGAGAATGAAATAGGGTGTCACTATAGAATTTTAATGTGATCTGATTTTCCTTTAAAAATTACCACTCTGGGAGTGAGCCCCCATACCTATGGACATCTAATCTTTGACAAAGGGGCTCAGACTATTAAATGGGGGAAAACAGAGTCTCTTCAACAAATGGTGTTGGAAACAATGGGTTGAAACATGCAGAAGAATGAAACTGAACCACTGTATTTCACCAAATACAAAAGTAAATTCCAAGTGGATCAAGGACTTGGATGTTAGACCACAAACTATCAGATACTTAGAGGAAAATATTGGCAGAACTCTTTTCTGCATAAATTTTAAAGACATCTTCAATGAAACGAATCCAATTACAAAGAAGACTAAGGCAAGTATAAACCTATGGAACTACATCAAATTAAAAAGCTTCTGCACAGCAAAAGAAACCACTACCCAAACCAAGAGACCCCTCACAGAATGGGAGAAGGTCTTTACATGCCATACATCAGACAAGAATTTAATAACCAACATATATAAAGAGCTTGCCAAACTCAACAACAAATAACAACAAATAACCCCATCTAAAAATGGGGGGAGGACATGGACAGAATATTCACCACAGAAGAGATCCAAAAGGCCGAGAAACACATGAAAAAATGCTCCAAATCTCTGATTGTCAGAGAAATGCAAATAAAGACAACAACGAGATACCACTTCACTCCTGTGAGAATGTCATACATCAGAAAAGGTAACAGCAGCAAATGCTGGAGAGGGTGTGGGGTCAAAGGAACCCTCCTACACTGCTGGTGGGAATGTAAATTGTTCCAACCTCTGTAGAGAACAGTCTGGCGAACTCTCAGAAGGCTAGAAATGGACCTACCCTATGATCCTGCAATTCCTCTCCTGGGGATATATCCTAAGGAACCCAACATATCCATCCAAAAAGATCTGTGTACACATATGTTCTTAGCAGCACAATTTGTAATAGCCAAAACCTGGAAGCAACCCAGTTGTACACAATGGAATACTACTCAGCTGTTAAAAATGGTGACTTCACCGTTTTCAGCCGATCTTAGATGGACCTTGAAAAACTCATGTTGAGTGAAATAAGTCAGAAACAGAAGGATGAATATGGGATGATCTCACTCTCGGGCAGAAAGTTGAAAAACAAGATCAGAAAAGAAAACAGAAGTAGAACAATTTGCAAGGACCTGGGGTTCAAATCTGCAGTCCCCACCTGCAGGGGGGGAAACTTCATGAACAGTGAAGTAGTGCTGCAGATATCTCTATATTTCCCCCCCCTTTCTCGCTCAAATTTCCTCTATCCAATATATAAATAAAGAAAATATTTAAGGTTGAGGGAGATAGCATAATGGCTATACAAAGAGACTCTCATACCTAAAGCTCCAGGTCCAAGGTTCAACCTCCCACACCACCATAAGCCAGAACTAAGCAGTGCTCTGGTAAAAACAAAAAACCTATTTAAAAATAAAATATAAAATAAATGAATGAGTGAGTGAAGAATGCCCTACTCTTCATGGGCCCTGCACTTGCCCACAGACTCTAGGGCCCAGCCCACAGCCCTCTCCCGGGCTTCTGCCTAGCTTTTAGCTCCTGCTGACACACAGTGTATGTTGAGAACTCCTAGTCATTTGACAGGTGAATGTGTGTAATTATGATTTCCTTTAAAAAATGAAATTGTACATCTAAAAAAAATAAATAACTACTCTGGGGGTCAGGAGACGGCGCACTTGATCACATTACAATGCCCTAAGACCCGGGTTCAAGCCCCTGGTTCCCACTTGCAGGAGAGACGCTTCACAAGTGGTGAAGCAGGGCACTAGGTGTCTCTCTGTTTCTTTCCCTCTGTCTCTGCCTCTCCTCTCAATTTCTCTCTGTCTTTATCAAATAATAAATAAATAAATAAATATATTAAAAAAATAACCATTCTGATATACTCCAAACCCACTCCAAAACAAAGGACTCTGAGGAAGGAGGGGAAGGGAGAGGGATTTAGGGTCCTGTTACATGATAGTGGAAAAGGATCTAAATTGGGGAGATTGCTTTCCAGACACCTATAGGTGATATAGGAATAGGGAGATGAGAAACTGTACCCATGCCAACAACTGTACTATAAATCATTAACTGCTCTAACAATAAAATGATTTAAAAATTAAAGAAAATGTACTCTGGCTGTGTGGGAATAGCATTCATGGGGCCAAAGGAGAGGGTACTTCAGTATATAGTCCAAAGTGATGCAGCCTGAACTTGGTAATGAGAATGCTTCCAAACAGGATTTCTTCATGGATTTGCTCCTATCTAGCTCTGTGGACTCTTAAGTGGCATCTTTTGAACATATCACTGCTAGTACTATTTACTTTGAGTATGTCATTAACCCTGATTAGAAAAGACTCAAGACTAGTTTCTTTTTTAAAATTTTTATTTATTCCCTTTTGTTGCCCTTATTGGTTTATTGTTGTAGTTATTGTTGTTGTTGTTATTGATGTTTTTATTGGATAGGACAGAGAGAAATGGAGAGAGTAGGGAAAGATAGAGAGAGGGGGAGAGAAAGACATCTGCAGACCTACTTCACCACTTGTGAAGCGACTCCCCTGCAGGTGGGGAGCCGGGGGCTCTAACAGGGATCCTTACGCCGGTCCTTGTGCTTAGCGCCATGTGCACTTAACCGACCCACTCCCCAAGACCATATTTTCATTCCTTTGATTTCTCTTTCTGCATCTATTTCTAACTACATATTTGCTATTTTTTGCACTTAAATTTTTTTCAATAGCATTTTCTTAGTGACTCTACAGATGAGGCCCTGTGCTAGGCAATTGAAATACATATACTGAATTTACTAGAATTTATTATTTTTTTACTAGCTGCAAGGTTTTATATCAAGCACCTCTAAACAGATTGTTTTATTTAGTCGTCTTGATAATCATGTGACACTATCACTGTTGCTCTCTATAGCTGAGCCTCTTGGGGTTCTGTAAAAGGCAAATTACTTCCCAAGATGACTTCATAAGCATCAAAGCAGCAAATCCAACCCAAATTCATCTTAAGTTTGTAAGTATTTTGTTTTCTCTTTATTCTTCATTCACAACAGCCCCACACAAGGAAATGAAGTAAGAATTATTGTCTCCACAGAAGTTGCACAAATTTCTACTCAGTTTATTATTGTTTTCTATTGCATGTGTGTGTGCGTGTGCATTTGTGTGTGTGTTTTCTAGTAAGCTTATCCCTGAAAACAGAAAAAAATCACTTTTATACCATCGCATGATGGCTGGAGTATTAGGGTTGAACAAATGTGAATTGATTGATTTTTCTGCTGTGTTGTTTATGACTTCATCTTAAACCACATGCTGGTTCAGACTTTACTTCTTTGTGCTCTCCAGAGTACACATTGCATAGTGTGTGCTCTAGAGATGTTATTCATAGCATTATGTTTGTTGCTTAATCTATTTTTATCTTGGTGATTCGGCAATGACTCTTTCAGCTCTCACCTAGCTATTTTGTCTGCTATGACTATTATAAGAAACAAACACTGCTTTATTTTTTTTAATCTAGTTTTTTTTTTTCATTGTACTCCCACTTGAGCAGATAAAAATGAATCTGACATTAGGACTCCTACAACAGCAGTGTTCACATGGACTTAATTTTCCTATCTTTACCAACCTCATGAGATCTATAAATTTATATAAAATTAACTCTTTCAATAGATTCTGTAGCTAAATCTTAAAGAGATAGATAGTCATTCTGGTCAGGTCAGGGAAACTTGGACAGGTATCAGTGGCTTATGTAAAGTGATATAAATCTATCTGCTAACCTAGGGGCCAGAAGTTTAGGCTAAGCTCCTGAATATGTCAGGTACAAACTAATATATATATATATATATATATATATATATATATATATATATATATATAGTAAGGGGGAAACAGGGAGAGAGAAAGAAAGTTTCCTGCAACACTGCTTCACTACTTCTGAAGCTTTCCTTCCACAGGTGGGTGAGGGGGATTTAACCCTGGTCCTTACATATTGTGACATATGTGCCTACCAAGTACACTAATGCCTGGCCCCATGAACTAACTTCTTGTCCAACAGTGGATGATCTGTCCTGAATGGACCATGCTGGAGATTTCCACCTCTGAAAAAACAAGATATAAAATGCAAGTAGACACTAAAAAATAATCGCATGCATCTACTACATAGTGAATTATTCTTCTCTAACTCTCCCATAAGAACTTTTATTTTATGGGCTGGCAAAATAGCTCACTTGGGTAGTATGCTACTTTGCCAAGTACATGACAAATTCAAGCCCAACTCACCTCATTGAAGGAAGTTTAGATGTTGTGATCTGTCTCTCTCTTTCCTTCTCTGGCTATCTCAAAACAAACAAACAAACTAACCTCTTATTTTCTTCTCACATTATGAGGTCTATCTCCATCAGCTCAGGTTACCATAACAAAATGTTCTAGATTGGGTAGTTTCAGCAACATATATGTTTTTTACATTTATGAAGTTTGGAAATCCAAAATCAAGTTCTAGTCAGTTTAGCTCCAGTTGAAAACTCTCTTTTTAAAAAGTGTCGGATTATGTGAAAACATGGTAGAGCTTAGAGGAACTCTCCCTTCCTTGAGATGGAGGTCTGGAAAGACACCCCACTTGTCAGTCTCTCCCTTTCAGGGATAGAGGAAAGAAGGAAACACTTTCATAACTCAGTTTCCTCTTGTTGGTCTCCAAAGATTTCACAGAGGCCTGCAACTTCTAACACTTAACTCACTCCTCTGCTGCAAACCGAATGGTTGCCTGCTTGAATACTCCCTGCACTGCATTGCCAGTAACATTACAATAAGACTTCCACACACCCCACTTCCTGGTTCTTTGTTTATCATGGCTTACATCAATACTCTGGCATTCTCTGCTTTATCTCACTCTGCTGGTTTAACAACCATGTCTTTCCTAACACCTTTAGATAATTAACATTTCTTGCCTCATGGCTTTGACCTCTTTGTATCTCATCAGTTCCAGTTGTTCCTTAGCTCTCCCCACCATAGGGGCACTGGCCTATTGAAACCCTGTGATTACTGACATATGTGAAAAATGTCCTTTGTTCTACTTGCTATATAAGATTGTCCTTCTCAGAATAAAGATGGAAGTTCATACCTGAGTTTCCCCTGGTGCTTCTTTCTGCATCACACAACCACTAGAATCGGTGACGAGAAGGCCAGCAGCTGCCTCGTATTGCGAGGCTATCCATGTGAGCACCAGCAAAAAAATATTTTATTTATTTTCTAATGAGAAACATAGGAGGAGAGAGAAAGAACCAGGCACCACTCTGGTACATGTGCTGCCAGGGATTGAACTCAGGACCTCATGCTTGAGAGTTCGATGCTTTAATCCACTGCACCACCTCCTGGACCACAAGTTCAGAACTCTTCTTTTTATTTTTTTGACAGTTAAATATTTTTAAAATTTTTAAAATTTATTTAAAAAAGGAGACATTAACAAAACCATAGGATAAGAGGGGAACAGCTTCGCAGAATTTCTACCACCAGATCTCCATGTCCCATCCCCTCTCCTGATAGCTTTCCTATTCTTTATTCCTCTGGGAGTATGGACCTAAGGTCATTGTGGGATGCAGAAGGTGGAAGGTCTGGCTTCTGTAATTGCTTTCCCGCTGAACATGGGCTTTGACTGGTAGATCCATATTCCCAGCCTGCCTCTTTCTTTCCCTAGTAGGATGGGGCTCTGGGGAAGCAGAGCTCCAGGACACATTGATGGGGTCATCTGTCCAGGGAAGTCTGGTTTGCATCATGCTGGCATCTGGAACCTGGTGGCTGAAAAGAGAGTTAATATACAAAGCCAAACAAATTGTTGAATAATCAAGAACCTAATGGCTGGAATAGTGCAGATGAAGTGTTGGGGGGTACTCACTGTAGACTATTGTGTACTTTTATTTTCAGGTATACATTTTACCCTAGTTTATAGATATGTGTGAACACATGCTCTATCTCATGGGACCTAGTCTATATCTAGGTTTTGCGACTTTGTTAGGAAGTGAACCACCTGGGATGGAATTAGAGAATATTATGAAAGGAATTGTCTCACCAGAGTAATGAAGCTGAAGGGTTGTCATTCCACACCTGAAGTCTCTGCACACAGTCTGAAGTGAAGCATGCTGAGGTGGTACTCATTGCGTTGATTAGGTTAGGATTGGAGGATGAGAATGCTTTTTTTTTTTTTTTTTCCTTTTTAAAATGCTTATATTTTACATGGTAATTTTTTTTAAATTTTTTATTTAAGAAAGGATTAATGAACAAAAACATAAGGTAGGAGGGGTACAACTCCACACAATTCCCACCACCCAATTTCTATAACCCACCCAATCCCATGATAGCTTTCCCATTTTCTAGCCCTCTGGGAGCATGGACCCAGGGTCGTTGAGAGTTGCAGAAGGTAGAAGGTCTGGCTTCTGTAATTGCTTCCCCGCTGAACATGGGCGTTGACTGGTCGGTCCATACTCCCAGTCTGCCTCTCTCTTTCTCTAGTAAGGTGTGTCTCTGGAGAATGCTTTTCTATACATGCTGCCTTCTCATGTGTCTTCACATAGGAGATGGAGAGAGAAAAGGAGAGATAGAGACAGGCAGACAGAAAAAGATGGTCATTTTTCTCTTCTTATAAGGACACAAAACCAGTGCTCTTATACCCTACCTACATTTATGACTTAATTTAACTTTAATTACCTTTAAAATATCTTGTTTACTAATTTATTATTCTGGATAGATACAGAGAGACACTGGAAAAACCTGCAGCATTTCTAGACCACTTATGAAGCTTCCCCCTAGCAGGTGGGAACCAGGTGCTTAAACCAGGTTCCTTATGTATGATAGCATGTGCACTCAGCCATGTGTGCTACCATTCAGACCGTAACTTTAGTTACTTTAAAGAGTGCCCTATCTATAAATACAGTTACATTGGGGATTATAACTTCAACATATAAATTTTAGGGAATACAGTTCAGACCATAGGGTGCTTGTTCTTCGTGATGTATCTTAAAACTGGGACATGTATATTTCTGGAATTGTTGCATACAAAATTTTTGAGTGCTCTTATTAGTGATTACTTAGGATATATCTATTTTTAGAATAGCTGGCTGCTATATTATTTCTATTTTAGATGAAATGAACAATAACTTTAACAGTGAAAACAGATGCTTAAGGCAGCTTCCGAGTCTGACTGCTGCTGTTAGCCATCAGAAAAGCTTATTAACAACTTGAAAGAACCTAAAATGATGAGAAAAATCTAGTCTACTCTTAACTCTGGGATGTGTACCATCCTTTTAGATACATAAATTTCATTAGCACATGGCATATAATCATAATAATGATGATGATGATAATGATAATGATAATAATGAGAGTATTCCAATCTAACTTTTGATTATTATTATTTTTTTTGCCTCCAGGGTTATTGCTCAGTGCCTACACTATGAATCCACTGCCCCTGGAGGCTGTTTTTTCCCTTTTATTGCCCTTGTTGTTTATCTTTGTTGTTGTTGTTACTATTATTTTATCATTGTTGTCATTGTTGTTGGATAGGACAGAGAGAAATGGAGAGAGGAAGGGAAGACAGAGAAAAGGAGAGAAAGATAAGACACCTGCAGGCCTGCTTCACCACCTGTGAAGCGACCCCCCCCCCCCCACAGGTAGGAGCCGGGGGCTCAAACCGGGATCCTTATGCTGGTCCTTGTGCTTTGCGCCATGTGAGCTTAACCCACTGCACTACCGCCTGACTACCACTTTTGATTTTTATATTGTTTAACATTTGTTTGCTTTATAATTAAGCGAAAACAAAATCATATGACTAAATCAATATTTGGAAGAAAAAGAGTATTGTACATCTCTGATAAATTTAGACACTAATTTGCTAAAGTCACTGTTGATCCAAAAACTCACCTAGTCTGTGTCTACATAAATTTTTCCTTCTTTTTTAAAAAATATTTTATTTTACTGCTACATAGATATAGATTAATAATAGATACTCCAGAGCACTGTTCAGCTCTGGTTTATGGTAGTGCTGGAGACTGAATCTGGAACCTCAGAGCCTTAGGCATTAAAGTCTTTTGCATAACCATCATACTGTCTCTCTAACCCTAGGTGACTTTTTAAACAACAGATTGGTTTTAGCCAGTTTAAAGAAATTACTGGTTAAAGAATGTGAGAAAAGTGTAAGACTTCTTCTTTTTATCAGGCAGTTGCAATAATAGCTATATATTTTTAATACTTTATGCCAATCAAATAAGTTCTGATTTTCTTTAAGGGTACATTTGTAAGATAAGCAGTCAAATTCCTATCTCTTTGTAGAATCCTGACAGAGATATTTTGGGATGGTTCAGTTAAAGGTTTTGTGTTTGTGTGTGTGATTCAGTGACTGCATGGGGGAGGTAAGGTAAGAAAGAACCCATGCCTAGCAGAACCTGGTCTAGAATAAAGGAAACAGTTATCTTTTTGTGTGTCTGAGAGAATAAATGTTTTTAAAGCTTAATGCTTTTTATTGAGGTAGTGTAGTGGTTTATGACACTGTGGTCAGAGAGATACAGTTTCATATCTCTCCAGAGTAGATGTCAGCATACTTCACCCACCATCAAATTGTCATAGCACTTCACCATAGGGCACCAAACCCATCACACTCCTAACCTCTCTTAATCCTATTTTGTTGTTTCCTTTTGAATCCTTGGATCTACTGAAAAATACCATGTTTTGTATTTACCTTATAGTTTACCTTGCTTTGCTTCTTAAATCTCATCTATGGGTAAAATTATCTAGTACTTTTCCTTCTGGCTTATTTCACTTAGTATAATTCCCTCTAGTTCAATCCAGCTGTAATAAAAGAGAAGATTTAATATTTTCTTACATCTGAGTAGTATTCCATTATTCATATAAACCACAGCTTCCTTACTTATCTGTCATTAGATACTAGGATTGTTTCTAAATCTTGGCTGTTGGATATAAACACCGGTGTACACAGAATTCTTTGGATAATAGGTGTGTGTGTATGTGTGTGTTCTGTGACAAGTTACTAAGGAGAGGAATTGTTGGATCATATGGCAGGTCTATCTTTAATATTTTGAGGAGTCTAGATTATTTTCCATAGAAACTGGATCAATTTATATTCCCAGAGCCAGTGTAAGAGCGTTCCAGTTCATCATATCTTCTACAGCACTTGTTTCTTTAATTTCTCATGTGTCACATTCCCACAGGTGTGAGGTGGTATCTTATTGTTGTCTTGATGTACATTTCTCAGCTAATTAAAGATACTTGCATTTTTTCACATGCCTGTTGTCCATCTAAATATCTCCTTAGTTGAAAATTGTTAAAGGAACAATTTTTATTAAGTTCTGTCAAATTCTCACTATACCATTCTATGTTTATATTTTTCCAAAGTAAGTCTCTATAAAATTTTCCTAAATACTCAAAGTAATACTTAAAGCACTTCCTGATATATAGAGTTCAAAATCTATAAAGTATTCTTAAGAGCATGACAAGTAGATTTTCCTTGATATCCTAAGAACCATATGGATATGCTCTATATGAATTACAACATTAAGCTTTTTTTTGATAAACATAATTTTTAAATTGCATATTTTTTGGTTTAAAGAGTTTTCCTGAGAGAGTGACTTAAGGCTTTTTGTATACTAGTTCTGTTCCTCCATCTCAACTATTTTGATTTACACTCCTCTTTAGAATTTGCAAAAGTCTTGGCTCACTTGCCTTGAAGAATCTACTTGTACTAACTAGGTTTGGTGACTTGAGTAGGTGAGAATATCCTGTGTGCCCTTGCATATCTCTTCAGCAAGGAATGAGTGAATTGTCACCACTTATTTTGGAAACCTATATAAAGATGAGGCTGTATGTGTGTATTGTAGACTTAAAAACATGGTGAAATCTATTCCTGTCCTAAGTGGTATGTAATGTGTAACAGCTGAAATGCTTTAAAACTAGGTATGTCTGTGAAAAACACATTTTGTATGGTTTTTGATAAATTGCATGAGTCCTTTGGAAAGTCTCAATGCTTTCTCATATGTGCTGAGAGTGTTGTCACATTTATGTGGTCAGGTTCAAGTATGAAGAACAGAGGGGGCTGGGTTGTAGCGCAGTGGGTTAAGTGCACATGGTGCGAAATGCAAGGACCCATGTAAGGATCCCAGTTCAAGCCCCTGGCTCCCCACATTTAGGAGGGTTGCTTCACAAGTGGTGAAGCAGGTCTGCAGGTGTCTGTCTTTCTCTTCCCTTATCTCTTCCCCATCTCTCTTGACTTCTCTGTGTCCTATCCAACAACAACAATAATAGCAATAATAACAACAAGCACAATAAGGGCAACAAAAATGGGCTCCAGGAGCAGTGGATTCATAGTGCAGGCACTGAAGCCCAGCAATAACCCTGGGGAAAAAAAAAAAAAAAAAGAATAGATTGGTTTTCTCATACTGAGTGGATAAAGTCGTTGTAGTGTTGAATTAAGATATACATCTTTAGCTATAAATATAATACAAACATAAATATAAATAAGATAACCTATATACAGATCAGGACCATATGAGATCTAGAAAGACAAATAAGAGAGTTCACTGAGGGGGTGAAACATGCAAACATTAGCTAGCAGCCTGGGAAGAGGCTCTGGTGGCAGAGCACTGAACTCATGTACATGGGCCATAAGCTCAATTCCCAGAACCACATGTGCTAGACTGGTATTCTAGCCTCTCTCTAACAGGAGAGCCTCTAACATGAGCTCTGGCTTATGGTGGTTCCAGAGATTGAACCTGAGACTTTGGAGTTCTAGCTTGAGAGTCTCTTTGCATAACTTATTCTATCTCCCCTGCTCAATAAATAGGTCTTTAAAAAAAATAGACAACATTGGCTAGGAAATTATTATTACTGTGACAGGAGACTTGAGAGTTAGTTGAGGGAGTTCTGGCAAAGTTAAGTAGACTCAGATGCATGTTTTGTGTTTATAAAATAATAAATAATTTCTTAAAGCAAAAGAAAGCAAACCAATAACAAAAATCTCTGCTTCCTTTAAAGCTGCTTTCTAGGACCTTAAGTGAATTCAGATACTACAACTCCTAGAAATCTTGAGTTCCAGACCAGGCTGCATTCATTCAAATCCCTATTCCATCTCTTTCTGACTAAGTGATATGAGCCTGTTATTTAACTTCTCTGTGCCTTTGTTTCTTTGTCTATAAAGTAGAGAAGGTGACAGTGTACCATTTTCATGAATCATCATGAATCATAAGGATTAAGTGAGTAAATGTATGTAGCATATTCAGAATTCAAATTCAATCACTTCCTCAATTACAGAGGAACAGGTATATGAGTTAAGTTTCTTTTATATACTTTTTACTTCCTGATATTTGGTCAGAAAAAAACACCTAGCCTTTACTTTCTATTGTCTCCTTTATTTGAGAACAACAGTATCTCTTCTGCAATCAGTAGGAGTAGGACTTCTCAGTGTGAAGACTGCTCCCTAGTCCATCTGCTGTATACTACTAGAAGTAACATTTTTCTAGAGGTAATATTTATTACAGCACACCATAATAAGATTTTTAAAAATGCATCTTTATGTCATAAAAATTTTGTTATAAAAATTGCATCAAGAATATATATTTCTAGAAAGATATATGGCATCTTGGACTGTTTTTTCTTTAACATTTTTTTTCTGTAGAGTTCTTTGAGACAACAAAACCAACTGCAAAACCCTCTCAACTATTCCCATACAGATGCTGCACTGATGTTTGTGTTTAGCTTTTTGAGGTTGCATCAGGAGACTGGGAAGGCTTTTTTTCAAAGATGCTGGGGATTTGATTGTTTACCATCTCTCTTCCATTCTCTTCTGAATTCAGAGCTCAGCAATGGTAGGATACCTCTGTGCCTGAAGGGTTTTGAAAGAAGTTCTACATTGTTTTTTTTTTTTTTTTTTCTAGGACAGATTTTGCTTTGGTGGTTAACAATTTCTTGGTTGGAATCCTGGAAGGGGATAAGGTTGAGTGGACTTTCAGGCTTCAAATATTGATCAAGAAGCAGTGCTAAGTTTTCCAAGGCATAAAATGCATGAAACCATAAGTCTCAACAGTAATAAGTAAATCAAGTAAGTTCTGAAGCAATAGTCACAACTTTAAGTATGAAGAAATGGGAGTGTTGAGACTTCACTTAGCAGATTCTTCCAGGTTCCTTGCATATGGTAGTGTGTGTGCCATTAGGTATACTAACACCTGCTCTTCTTCCTCCCTCCCTCCCTTCCTTTCCTCCTTTCTTTCTCTCTCTCTCTCTTTCATTTTTAAAAAATAATTATTTATTCTCTTTTGTTGCTCTTGTTCTTTTACTGTTGTAGTTATTATTGTTGTTGGATAGCACAGAGAGAAATGGAGAGAGGAGGGGAAGACAGAGAGGGGGAGAGAAAGATAGACACCTGCAGACCTGCTTCACCGCCTGTGAAGCGACTCCCCTGCAGGTGGGGAGCCTGGGCTCCAATCGTGATCCTTACGCTGGTCCCTGTGTTTTGCACCACGTGCACTAAACCCACTGTGCTACCGCCCGACTCCCTCTCTCTCTTTCTTTTTTTCTCATATAGAGAGGAGAGAGAGAGAGAGAGAAAGGGAAAATGATAGACACTATAACACTGAAGCTTCAAGAGACTTTAAGAACCATGTTTTGAGCACCAAGGTACCAAACAATATTGTTTCTCACACCAACTGCTGGCCTAGACATCTACCTGAGGTTGTGATTGTAAAACTCAGGATAATGAATCCTTATGGTCTTGATGGATTGCTTGACAGACTGGAACAGAATCTTACTGGATCAGACTACCAACCCTGCCCAATGGGCTTTTCAGACTTTATTTTCTGTCCTGTTGATGCTGACCATCATGCCTAGTGAAGTAATAAGAAATGACTTGTGAGTGTGATACAAGGTTCTGGGATGTGGTCAATAAATCCTCCTATTTTGTTGGGACATATTTAGAATAAATGCAAGTGTTTATTCTTATTAGACCTTTTAGGGCTTCTGGTAATTCTTAGAAATCTTCTTTTCCCCATAAACAACCTTGATCCATACTCCCAGCAGGGAAGAAGTGATAGGATGAAGATAAGAAGACTGCACTCCAGCTCCATTAGCACCCAGAGAGAAGGAAAAGGAGAGGGACATATGGGGGTAGTTATGATGTCATTCGTGGCTTAGAGGGGAAGAGAGGATTGAATCAGAAAAAGAAGGGGGAAACTATGTATAAATGTGGACAGATAGTTGTAGAGAAGATGGTTGGCCCCTATCTTCAGCCTTAGGGGAACTGTGGTGGATTACAGTGGGGAGAGTAAAGATTCAGAACTCTGATGGTGGGAATAGTGTGGATTCAAACCCCTGTTGACATGTAATTCTGTAATATAAAAATAAACAAATAAATAAACAAAAGAAATCTCTGTCAAACCAAAGCTGTCTGGAAACTGTAAATAAGCTTTCCATTATATTGATTAATAGCAAAAAAAACTATGTCACTACCATCCAAGCAAGCATTCACCATAGTACAGGGTTTCTATCCTTTTTGTTTGTTTGTTTTTATTTTAACTGTTTTTCTTTTTTATTTTTTTCATTATCTTTATTATTTGTTGGTTAGAGACAGCCAGAAATCAAGAGGGGCAGGGGAGATAGAGAGACACCTGCAGCCCTGCTTCACCGCTCGTGAAGTTTTCCCCGTGCAGGTGAGGACCAGGGGCTGGAACCTGGGTTCTTGTGCACTATAACATGTGCACTTAACCAGGTGGGCCACCACCCAGCCCCAACTGTTTTTCTAAAAGCCAGTACCTGAATAGTCACACATTTTGTGTTAGGTGTCAGCTAGATAGTGGAGGGAGCTAGGCAAGAACTTTAGAATATGGTAGCAACTGACTGTTTAAGGAAAAACTTCTCTATGCACCTACATTTGTCAATCGATTACAATAAAAAAGCAAGTAAGGCAATTTTCCAGGACACCAGGTCAGGAAGCATCTATAGTCAAATATATAGTGAGATAAAAATTTAATTCATCTCTGTCAGTCAACATAAGCAATACTACAATGCTCAGCTTTTAGCAACTCTAATCTGCAATTGCAATAGCAGATTTTGATGTGTTCCATAGCAAGATAGCAGTAATTATGCAAATAAAGGATGAAAGGAAAGAAGGAAGGAAATGTAATTAAATTTAAGGACCCTGTAAAGACAGTTAAACATAATTCTTTCCTGAATTCCTTTTAAATATCTCTGTTGGGGGGGGCAGTAGATGGCACATCTGCTAGAGTATACTACGCTTGATCATGGGCAAAGATCTGGACCTGAGCCCCTGTACACTACATGGGAGCTCCATGCAAAAGAGGAAGTTTTACAGATGCTAAGGCAGTACTTTGTTGTTTCTTTGTTAGGGGAACCTGAGAACCACTTCCACAAGGACACAGAACTATTGAGACTAGGAACCTTTGTTTTTGCCCTTGTCACGGAGAGGGAAGAGATTTGGAAACCACCTGAAAAGCCAAGACTTTGTTCCCTTACATTGGAGGGAGGAGAAGAATAAAAAACACCCAGAAGTTGTAATAGATATAGGTAAGACTTAGAAAGGAAGTGAAGTAGAGCCTTACAAGTCCAAGAAAAAAAAAAAATGCTTCACTGACATTCTGCCCTTTTGCCCATATGTCTTTCTGTGTATGTGGTTTTACTTTTATTGAATAAAAGCTTAAAATGCTTGAAATCCTGCCTTTCTCCCCAATTCTTTGTTGAGTTTAGTGTGAAAAACTAGATACCATGGAGGAGCGACTCCTTAGCCTCTTTCCTCCTTAATATCTTCTTTCTGTCTCTCCTTCTGTCTTTATCCTTCTATCTGAAAAGCAAAGGAAAGAAAGAAAAGAAGGAAGGAAGGAAGGAAGGAAGGAAAGGAAGAAAGAAGGATGGAAGGAAAGAGTCTTTCAGGGACAGTGAATTGTACAGGCGCAAAGCCTTAGTGAAGCCTTAATTAGGGAGGGGGAGGAGGGAACCTCTATATGTAGTAGGAATATTCAGTTGGGAAGCTTGAGTTACGAAAACACACACACACACATACACACACACACAGACACACACACACACACACACACATCATTCATTATTAAATTTAAAAAAAGGTGAAAAGGATAAATACCAGATGATCTCACTCATAAGTGGAACTTAAGAAACAAGGACAGATAGGGAAACACAAAAAGCTAGTTGGATTGGGCCTGGTATATTGCACTAAAGCTAAGGATTCTAAAGAAGAAGGAGAAGGGAAGGGATTGAGAAAGCTTTCAGGGTCCACATGCAAGGTGGTGGAAAAGGACCTAAGTTATGAGTGAAAGTGTTCTGCAGACACCTGTAGTAGGGAGATAAGAAATTGTATCCATGTGCCAACAGCTGTATTGTAAACATCCCCCTAATAAAATAATGAAATTAAAAAAAAAAAGAAAGAAAACATATTACTTGGGACAAGTCTCTAAGACACAGAGCTTCCATGGAATAATTGGCAGAAGCCTTGCAGGTGTTTTCGGTTCCAAGTCCTTTATGAACTGGATGGAAACCTCAGGCAGGTAGTGGTAGAGTCTGTTGCAAATTAGGGGGTATTTGCACAACCTGAAAACACTTAAATTCAAATTTCCAAAAGCATTTCCTGGCCAGGCAGATTGGTTGGCTATTCCTGTACAACACATTGTTCTAAATAAATTGGCACCTTTAAGGAAACATTTAGCAGCTGGGAGTTTCCGCGGTCCAGGAACCCAGCTGGGTGGATGTGGCTCTGCATCTCTAGTAGGATTGTAGACATGTTGCAGCATTAGTTGCAGTCATCTCAAGGCTTGACTGAGGCTGTCGGACAGCTTCCAAGCCTCTGTATACAATTGTTCTAGGGAGGTCCATGTTTCTTTCCTTCTAGTTCTTTTCATAGGCTGTGCAATACTTGGCAGCTGGCTTCCGCTGTAGTAAGTGGATAAAGAAATGGAGACCAGACAGTAAGCTGCAATAGCTTTCATATCATTTTCAATTCTTTTTTTAATTACAAAATTTACATTATATATTTGTCATCATCAAGACTTGATCATAACAGGCCTATTTTTGCAGGTTAAAAAAAAAAGAGGAGGGAGTTGGGCAGTAGTGCAATCGGTTAAGCTCACATGGCGCAAAGCGCAAGGACCGGCATAAGGATCCCAGTTTGAGCCCCAGGTTCCCCACCTGCAGGATCTCAGAGTCCCTGCAGGAGTGGGCAGGGGTCACTTCACAAGCGGTGAAGCTGGTCTTCAGGTGTCTTTCTTTCCCCCTCTCTGTCCTCCCCTTCTCTCTCAATTTCTCTCTGTCCTATCCAACAACAATAACAACAATGACAATAATAATAACAACAATGATAAACAACAAAGGCAACGAAAGGGGGAAAAAGAAGAAGGGGGGGGCAGCGATGGCACACATTATAATGTGCAAGGACCCAGGTTCAAGCCTCTGGTCCCCACCTGCGAGGGGAAAGCTTCATGAGTGGTGAAGCAGTTCTGCAAGTCTCTTTCTGTCTCACTTCCTATCTCCCCCTCACTGCTCAACTTCTATCCGTCTCTATACAATAATAAATAAATAAACTATTAAAAAAGGAATCTTTATAAAAAGAGGGAGGGAGAGTGAGACAAAGGAAGAGGCTTCCCTCAGTGTGATGGGGACCAGGCTTGAACTTGGATCACTAATATCTTGCTGGTAGAATTGTTCTCCTAGGAAGTGCCATAATGACGCCAATGCCATTTCTTCTAAGGGACTTCACAATCTTGTTTAGACTCCCCTTCCTGTATTGTAGATCCAATTGTCCTACTTTATTATCTGAAATTATGTTAGTAATTTACACATTTTCTCCTCTTACTGAATATAAGCTTCATGAAGACAAAGATTTGATTTGATCACTTTAATTCTGGCTCATGTGTGCTCATGATACTAATGCATGAATAAAATGCATGTGGGCCTCTGTTTCACTGCCATCTCCTGGGAGTTGCAGGCACAGAAGTCTTTTTGCATAACCATTATGGGATCTCTCCCACCCTACTTCCCATAGGTGAAAATGGAAATCTCCTTGATGATATATGTTATGTTTTTAAATAATTTTTCATGTTTACTTGGCCTTCTTTTCATAAGTTTATTATACCTCCAGTTCTAAAAATTGCTCTTTCATATTCTTTGTTCAGTTTTATCTTTATTTATTTATTGAATAGAGACAGCCGGAAATTGAGAAGTAAGGGAAAGATGGAGAGGGAGATAGATAGAGAGATATCTGCAGCCCTATTTCACCACTCACAAAGCTTTCCCCCCTGCAGGTGGGGGCTGGGGTATTAAACCTGGGTCCTTGTGCATTGTAATATGTGCACTCAACCAGGTGCACCACCACCCAGCCCCCCCTTTCACTCAGTTTTAAGAAACAATTGAACATTGTTCTTTATCTATTGATCTGCAGTATTTCTTTCTTTACTGACTTGTTGCCTGCCACTTGTATTGTTGGAGCAAATTGTTCCAATTTCATTTCAGTATTCAGCCTAGATCACTTGCAGACATAGACTTCAATTTTAAGTGGACAGTGAGAGAGACTGATGGTTTGGATAAACATGGCTGAAAGAATTCATTCTGTCTTTAGAAGTGTGACTGCAATTGCTTTCCTTGCTCTGCCTAGGCTGAGTTAGTCTAAGGTCCTTCAAACCATTTCCCCCTCAGATCAATGTGATGAAGTTGGTCTCATTGTTTGAAGCTATGCTTCAGGGAACCCTTCTCCCCCATCCCTCTTGTGACTCTTTCACATTGGCTCACAATTATGAAGGCTCACTGAGTGTCTGGTAATTACGTTATTTCCCAAATGGGGTTAGTAATGTAAAGCTTTGTCCAGGTGTCACCGAACTGTGGGAGTCCCTGACTGGCCATTTTCTTTCCAGTGGGTTCATAATGAACATCACTGGAAATGCTCCAGCAAGAAGTGACTTCAGCTTGTTCAGAGTTGAACTTTGAGTTTAGAAATTGCATTCTTCCTGCTGGTATCTCAAAAAGATTAGTTTCTTTACCTGTGTTTCTTCTTTGTCTATCTATGCAATGTTGGATTGATGATTTACTTGCAGATTTTAGCTATTACTTCTTCCTTTACTTGAAGAAATTGTGAGTATGTATATATTCCTCTATGGCAGTTTGATGTATCTTGATGCATTGTCTATCTCTTTCTCTCCTTCTCTCTCACATTTACTTCATATTTCCTATTTTTATATAAAGGAATGAATGGATTATAGTAAATTACAGAGAAAGCTTAGATAGGACATTGTATCTCTGACCTACCTTTTGGGTGATAGATTATGTTATATTACATATGCTTACAATAGGTTTTAAATGAAGCTACAACAGTCTCTGCCTCTATTTAATACCACAGACAAATAGTAAGAAGCTTAAATTCAGCCTCATACTAAGCTCCTAGTTATTACCACATGCATTGATCGGAGTGAGAGAAGGCCTTCTTGCTGCCATGTAATTGGCTTACCTCCTGCTATGCACTGAACTTGACCAGGGCATAATTGGAATGTATAAATGTAGTACAGCAGAATCAAAGGCAGCTTCCTATGAAAGTTCTGTGGGAAAATTCAGACTCTCTGCTGTGTTTTTCCTTTTTCTTTATTGACTCAACCTTTGTTCAACATGTAATGGAATTAGGTCATGGTAGAACTTCTGTATTTCTTTTTCATTCTCATTCTTGTTGGGACTTGATTACTATACTTGTTCCTCTCTAGACTATCTGGATTTGCTTAAAAGAGCCATTTAACACAAAATTAAAGTATCAAGTTGTACATAATGTGAATGAATGATGCAGCCTTGTGACTCTCGCAGTCACATGTACAGTTTTGCTGAGATGGGTTGTGGGAGCTCATGGCACTTATCTCCTCCCAGCTTCCTGTTTAATGCACTGGCCTTTAGCTAGGGACATGTGGGTACACCTGTTCCCCTTCCCCCACTCCCTAGAAAGCCAATTGTTAAACATTTCTTAACACATCATTGTTGTGACTAATAAATTAATGTATGAGCACAAAAGTGAATCAAGAAAATCTGCCAATAGAAGGAGGTCTTCATGAATGGTAGGAGTATTGACTCCAGTGATACAACAATCCATGTAAACTAACATGAGAAGGAATTGAGAGCATTTTTTAAAAATAAATGCAACAAATAGATCTATCTAGATGTATTTTCTTGCAAAGTTACCAATATGATAAATTATCATTACTCAACTCAGTTTTGAGGCCTCCCCAAACTAAAACACCTGTCTCTTGACAGAGAGAAAGAGAGGGGAGAGAGAGGTAGAAAGGAAGAGAGACAGATACCTGCAACCACTCGTGAAACTTCCAAGCCTCCAAGTTTCACCACTTGTGGAGCTTGAACACTGTGGAGCTTTGAACACTGTAATGTGAGTACTTAACCAGGTGTGCCACCACCAGGCCCCCTGTCTCTACTTTCTTTTTTTTTTTCTTCTTTTCTTAATTTTTATTTATAAAAGGAAACACGGACAAAAAATAGGATAAGGGAGTCAGGCTGTAGAGCAGCGTGTTAAGCGCAGGTGGCGCAAAGCACAAGGACCAGCATAAGGATCCCGGTTCGAGCCCTGGCTCCAAACCTGCAGGGGAGTCGCTTCACAAGTGGTGAAACAGGTCTGCAGGAGTCTATCTTTCTCTCCCTCTCTCTATCTTCCCCCTCCTCTCTGTCCTATTTCTCTCTGTCCTATTCAACAGCAACAACAACAATAATAACTACAACAATAAAACAACAAAGGCAACAAAATGGAATAAATAAATAAAATAAATATTAAAAAAACACATGTTCAGCGGGGAAGCAATTACAGAAGCCAGACCTTCTACCTTCTGCATCCCTCAACGACCCTGAGTCCATGCTCCCAGAGGGATAGAGAATGGGAAAGCTATCAGGGGAGGGGGTGGGTTATGGGGATTGGGTGTTGGGAATTGTGTGGAGTTGTACCCCTCCTACCTTATGCTTTTGTTCACTAATCCTTTCTTAAATAAAAAATTAAAAAAAAAAAAACATAGGATAAGAGGGGTACAAATACACACAATTCCCACTACCAGAACTCCCTATCCCATCCCCTCCTGTGATAGCTTTCCTATTCTTTATCCCTCTGGGAATATGGACCCAGGGTCATTATGGGGTACAGAAGGTGGAAGGTCTGGCTTCTGTAACTGCTTCCCTGCTAAACATGGGTATTTGCAGGTCAATCCATACTCCCAGCCTGTCTCTCTCTTTCCCTAGTGGGACGGGGTTCTGGGGAAGCAGGGCTCAGGGACACATTAGTGGGGTCATCTGCCCAGGGAAGTCAGGTTGGCATCATCTTAGCATCTGGAACCTGGTGGCTGAAAAAAGAGTTAAAATATAGAGCCAAACAAATTGCTGACTAATCATGAACCTAAAGGCTGGAATAGTTCAAATGAAGAATTGGGGATCCACTTTCTATGGTCATCCTAAACTGAGACTGGCTTCTTTTAGGTGCAAGGAGGAAAGACTCTCTCTTTCCAGTAGGGGGAGCTAAAGGGAGAAAATAATTTCTCCTGGTAAAGTTTGTCTTTATTGTGGCAGGATGAGAAAAATGGAAACAGGAGCCTAGTTTTGACACCTAAAACTTCAGAGACATGATTGTACCAAACTTATGAATATTTTCTTGGGACCTTGACATCTTTTTAGCTGAGGCCATAATTGCTTTTAAAAAAAAAGATTCATTTCAGCACCTAATTTCAGGAATCCTGCTGCAAAAATAAATGTTTATTATTTCATTCTGGTTTTGTATTTTTACAAGTCTTAAGCTGAGGGATTGAGTGTGTGAAAAAAAATTGAGGCAACATTACATACTAGATTTTCAAATGTTTTGACAGAAGAGCAACTTGAGTATGTGTTCTGAGCTCGTGTGTAGAGGAATCAGGATTTACCCCTTTCAACAACTTACAGAGGTCTCCTCAGGGATGCTTACATTGCTGTCCATTCATGTTTTGAACTATGATTTTATCTTTATTCTTTAATATTCTGAGGAACACTCTATCCTATTTTAGCACCTTATCTCTTAGGAGTTTTCTTTGTCACTTGAAAAGAAATTGTGGAAGGTCAAGAAGTGAAGAAAAGCTTTGAGAAATTGTGTGATCAGCAACATCTACTCATTTTTTATTCTTTTGGAAGAAGCACATTCACTTTACATCTGTCACTGATTCAAAACAGGTGAACACAGTTCTTTTTTTTCTTTTAATGGTAGGAATGTCACAAATTCAGTTCACTTCAACTCTGTGAAGTCAGTGTCAATGTCTGAAAGAGTGGATGCATTTCTCTTTGAGGAAGGAATCAGAGCTTCTCTAAATAATTTAGGTATAGGGAAGAATGAGAAAGGAGGGAGATGGGAGTGAAGCAGATTCTGAAGATGGTAGTTGTGAAAACAAAGGCAGGTGACATGGCCTTGAGGGTCACCTGGATTAAAGGCAGGATCAAAGGGAAGAAGATATTTGATGAAACGGAATTCTAAAATAACCACCCTTGGGAAGTGCTGACATGGACAGAAGGGTGATTGGCTTGGGGACACAAAACACCATATACATTCTACTAAATGAATAACATATGGCAAAGGGCTTTGACACATACCTGCGGCGTAATGGAATTTCCATCAGTATTAGTTTTCCTGTTCTTGATTCTGCTGCCAGGTGGCACATAAAACACTATGTAAGTGCCTGTCAAAGCATCATTGTGATAATGTTGTCTCAGTAGTATTTCCAGTGCAGGTAAAAGTTGATCTCAAAGTGTGAATTAGCCAAGTGAGAAAAATGGCATCTATAGGTCAGGAAAGAAATAAAGTTAAATTCTTAGCTGGACTTGAGAAAGAAATTGCAGGGTTCTGGTTTCCCTTGGGGAGAAGCAGAAGTATTTGAAGGCCCAAAACTAGTGTGATCAAGGATTAGTCTGTGAGTGTGAGAGATAAACCAGGTCTAGGGAAGAATATCAGGAGGATAAAGTATAATAAAGATAAAGAATCAGGTGATGTGGGAGTCCACAGATTGTGAGAATTGACTTTTGAGACATGTTTAGAAATTAGATTCAGTGTCTGTGTAAGGCAGTGAAAGGGAAGGAAAGGCTATAGCTCATCAAGTAGGAGACCAGGTTCAAGTACTGGCACCACATGAAAGTGCCATGGCACTGGGTGAAGCTCCAGTGCTGTGTATCTCTCCCTCTTACTTTCTATCTGAATGAAAAAAATAGTTGGCCCAAGAGTGTTGAAATTACCTATGTATGAATCCCACAGTTCAGAAAAGAAAAAAAAAAAAAGGACCAAGGGGAAATTGCCACATGTTTGTGTGTGTTTCCTGGTAGAGTTTAGAAGTATAAAAGTTGGGCTCTTGGAATCTCCTGTCTCAATAGTTTGCACTCTCAGTTTAGTATTTCCTTACAATGATGTAGGTGTTCCTATTTGAGAAAAACTCTAAATGAAGCATTTCCTGTTACCAACTCCTCAATCTTTAACAACTCTCTCTCATCTATCTATCTATCTATCTATCTATCTATCTATCTATCTATCTATCTATCTATCTACCTTCAGGGTTATTGATGGGGCTGGCTCAATGCCAGCACTCTGAATACGCTGCTCCGGGGGGGGGGGGACTTTTTCCCTTCATTTTTATTGGATAGAGACAAAAAGAAATTGAGAGGAGAGGGGAAGATAGAGAGAGACAGAGAGATACCTGCAGACCTGCTTCACTGCTTGTGAAGTGACCCCTCTGCAGGTGGGGAGCCAGGGGCTCAATCCAGGATTCTTACACAGGTACTTGGCCCAGGTCCTCATCCTCATGCTTCATACTATGTGCATTTAACCCAGGGTGCCAGCACCCAGACCCCACAACCTTCTCTCTCTCTCTCTCTCTCTCTCTCTCTCACACACACACACACACACACACACACACACACACACACACACACACACACACACACCAGTTATTAATTCTCTACTACTTTAAAATCCTCTGGGTGGGGATAGATAGCATAGTGGTTATGCAAAAGACTCTCATGTCTGAGACTCCAAAATCTCACGTTCAATCCCCCACACAACCATAAACCAGAGCTGAGCAGTGCTCTGGTAAAAAAAAAAAAAATCCTTCTTATAAAATATTTGAGCTTTTAAGAACTAACATCAGCTGTTACTTTATGAAGTCTCCTTCCCTGGGTACAATTAAGCTGTAACATGTCAGGACTTCAGAAAACTTTGGTGTTTGTAATGGGCCTGCAGTACACCTTCAAGACAACACTGATTTAATTATCTTTGTGTTAATTTGCTAGGTGGTTGTTGGTTGTTTTCTGCCATTCATAATCCAACACCATCTTCATTTTTTGGGATAAGGGTATCTTCACTGGAAAAACTTGCCCTCTTCTGTGATGCATGCAGCTTTGCCATCAATATTCCAGACCTTCTTGAGTCAAAAGATGACCATTTGATCCAGGAAAGTCAACTGGACTACAGTGGAACTCTCTGTAGTAATTTCAGCTGAGAGGGTTTTATTACAGGGAACTAAACCTCCAGGAATTACTGGAAATGCAGTCTTGTCTGCAAAGGAAATGACTACCATCAGGAAGCTGAGGAATTAGGAAGACACAGTGCCAACTTCTTTCCACTGCAACTGTTGGCTCTATGAATATGCCACCTTAGCGGTGACCTAGGAATTAGAAGACAATGCCAAAATGGTTGGCTCCAGAGCAATGACATATCTGCTGAAGCTGCACAAAATACACAGATGACCCATGCCATGTCTCTCAGCAACTATGAAACAAATGTGTGGATCTTGGGACACTGGCTGGAGTTATTCCAGAAAAATCAGTTTGAATTATATGCAAATCAGTATTAATTATATGCAGATGCATGTTACTGGCTGAATAAATAGTTGTTACAAGAGAGACTTGGGGATATAGTTCTTATCACTCTGGCATTTACACAGTGACTTCAGGAATAGGGAAGAATGGATGTTGAACCATATGGTCCATCATATGGGCTATGGACTCAATTCCACACTTTGAACCTAGTGATCAAAGGACAGAAGAAAATAATTGGAGTCAATTGATGTTGTTCTACTGTCATGATCTAAGTGGAGGAATCTACATGAAAAACCTCCCTAACAGTCCAACTCATGTCCTATCAGGCTTCTTGTTCTGCAGGATTTCCCTTGGGTCTGTGATCCCAGTTCTGAGATGATAGTGATTTTCATTTCACCTGCAGGTAGTCAGGTTGAGTTGACGTCTATTTTAGATAATTACTCTGATAGGTGCATCTATAATCATTGTTCGGCAGAGTCAACAATCTGCAAATTCTTGCTGGATGTATGAACTTACAACTAGCCTCTGTTTACTATTGTAACACTTTTAAATTATTTTGTAGAACTCAATAGCCAAAGGAGTTCTCACATGTCAACGAATACAGCCCCACACTTGTCTTAAGTGAAAATTTTGAGAGGTCTGGCAGTGGTGTACCCTGTTAAACACACATATTACTATGTGCAAGGGCCTGGGTTCGAACCCCTGTTCCCACACCTGCCTGGACGGGGCACACTTCATGAATGGTGAAGCAGGTGTTCAGGTGTCTATCTTTCTCCCTCTCTATCTCTCCTCCCCTTTCAGTTTCTCCCATTCCCTATCAAGTATAATAGAAATAAAGGGAAAAAATGCCAATGAGAGCATTGAATTTGTTGTGCCGACACCAAAACCCAGTGATAACCCTGGTGGTAAGAAGAAAGAAAGAAAGAAAGAAAGAAAGAAAGAAAGAAAGGAAGGAAGGAAGGAAGGAAGGAAGAAAAAGAAGAAAGAAAGAAAGAAAGAAAGAGAGAAAGAGAGAGAGAGGGAGGGAGGAAGGAAGGAAGGAAGAAAGGAAGGAAGGGGAAATTAAAGCACAGAGAGCAAATAAATACATTTATTTTCTTGTTAGTTACCTTTATTGCTACCATTATATGAATTCTTCTGAAAGTATTTCATCTATATTGCAAACATGGTTGTCTTAATTGGATAAAATATCCTTAGCAGAAAAAAGTAGATAATTTCTTTTAAGTAGCATAGGCTTAAGTTCCTCTTGTCATTGGCTAAGAGTTTTATTATAGAACTTGTATCCAGACACGTGAAAATCTGTACAAATCTTATAGAAATTTCTTTGAAAAAAAAATCATGCTCAGTGGAAAGGTTTTGGGGTTTTAAATGTTCAGTGGAAAAGTGTTTGGGGTTTTTAATGCAGAAATTAATCTCCCCTTTTTAAAATTTAAAACTATGAATTCATCTGTCAAAGCCTACTGCAATATACACCTTGCAAATTATCCAGCCACAGCCTTACATACTATGAAGATTTCAAAATATATTTCACATTCTTACTGCAAAAATACTTGCTAATGAATAATGTTTAACCAGGATTTATATAGCAGTGGTCCAAGGACTTTGAAAAACATCCCCAAGAAGCTACTACAGGAACTTCTAATTTAATGAATTTTAACAGCTGTTTCAGTCACTCAGCCTATAAGTGGAGTTTGATTTCCCTTGAGGCAATTCCATTAATTTGTTTTTATTATTTTAGGATAGCTAATATGTTGTAGCTGGCTAGGCTCTGACCCTTGGAACGGTGTGGGTGGCATAGCAATTCTGGTCTTAATCAGTGCTCCTCTGAGCACTTCCCTCAAAGACCACCCAGCTGGGTGGATGGTACAAGGGCAAGGGACTTGCTTGAATGCTGGAATAAGCTGCTTCTTTCTGCATGCAGGGGCAGAGAATTTCTGTCAAACATTTTGAGGAAGTTCTCAGAACAGGGCATTCAGTAGTCTTTTACCTAAGGTAGTACCAGAATATTACTTCCTCTCAGCATTTCAATGTGTAGAGCTACCCTTAGATACCCTACCTGGTTCAAGGCCAAAAGAAGCAGAAGAAGGCCAGAGAAGTTGCTCTTGATATGTATCTTTATTTATTTATTTAAATTTTATATTTATTTATTTATTCCCTTTTGTTGTCCTTGTTGTTTTATTGTTGTAGTTATTATTGATGTCATCGTTGTTGGATAGGACAGAGAGAAATGGAGAGAGGAGGGGAAGACACAGAGGGGGAGAGAAAGATAGACACCTGCAGACCTGCTTCACCGCCTGTGAAGCAACTCCCCTGCAGGTGCGGAGCCGGGGGCTCAAACCGGGATCCTTTCTCCGTTCCTTGTGCTTTGCGCCACCTGCGCTTAACCCGCTGCGCTACCGCCCGACTCCCGTATCTTTATTTTTTAATTTTTATTGGGGGATTAATGTTTAACAACCAACAGTAAATACATTAGTTTGCACATGCATACCATTTCTCATTTTTCCACACAACAATACAACCCCTACTAGGTCCTCTGCCATCCTGTTCTAGGAACTGAACTGTACCCCCAGTCCTCCGCACACAAACACACCTCAGAGTTTTTCACTTTGGTGCAATACACCAACTCCAGTCCAAGTTCTGCTTAGTTTTTGTTCTTCTGATCTTGCTTTTCAACTTCTGCCTGTGAATGAGATCATACCATATTCATCCTTCTGTTTCTGACTTATCTCAATGTGATTTCTTCAAGCTCCATCCAAGATGGGCTGACAAACGGTGAAATCACCATTTTTACTCTGAAAATGTCCAATAATTATAGTTTACATATCTCTTCATTTAGCTCCTTCATTTCTTTATTGATTTCCTGCCTGGATTATCTGTCAAGTTGAGAGAGTGGGGTGTTTAAGTCCCCTACAATTACTATATTATTGTTGATATATTGCTGTAGCTCTTTAAGCAGATATTTGTTGTATTTAGATGGCCTCTCCTTGGGTGTATAGATGTTGATAATCATTAAGTCCTATTGGTTGATTGATCCTATGAGCACTAAGTAATGTCCATCCCTATCTTTTAAAATTTTATTTATTTTAAGGTCTATCATGTTAGATATGAGCATAGCTATTCCTGCCCTTTTTTGTGGTCTATTGGCTTGTATAGTAGCTTTCCAACCTTTCACTTTGAGTATGTTTTTGTCTTGTTGAGTTAAGTAGTATTCCTGCAGAAAACATATTGTTGGGTTGTGTTTTCTGATCCATCTTCCTACTCTGTGCCTTCTCATAGGTGAATTCAGACCACTGATATTTATTGATATTATACATTGAAGATATTTTAATGCCATTATTGTGGATTATTAGGATGTTCTGATATATGGCATGTTTACGGTGATCTGATTTGTTTATAGGAGACCTTTCAGAACTTCTTTCAGGGAAGGCTTGGTGATAGTTGATTCCTTCAACTGTTGCTTATCTGAGTAGGTTTTTATGCTTCCATCTAGTCTGAATGACAGTCTAGCAGGATACGGTAGTCTTGGTTGAAAGCCTTTCATTGAGAACTTGACAGATATCTTGCCATTCTCTTCTGGCCTGTAGTGTTTGTGTGGAGAATTCTTATTCTAATCTTATGGGTTTTCCTCTGTAGGTGACTGTTTTATTTTATCTCTTGCAGCTTTCAGGATCCTTTCTTTATCCTTATTCCTTTTCATTCTAAATATGTGTCTTGGTGTCTTTAAGTCTGGGTTAATTCTGCTCGGGACCCTCTGAGCCTCTTGAACCTTTATATCTTTTATGTTGTCTATACTAGAAAAGTTCTCAGCTATTATGTCCTATAGAATGCTTTCTTCTCCACCCTCTCTTTCTTCCTCTGGTAGGCCTATAATGCATATATTATTTCTTTTGAAGTCATACCTTATTTCTCTATTGTTGTTTTCAGTATCTCTTACTCTCTTTTTGATATCTCTTACTTTTTTCTTAGTTTTCTGTAATTTGTCCTCAATCTTGCTAATTCTGTCTTCAGCCTCATTCTATTCTCTCTCCCCTCTGTTGTTTTCTGTAGCTCAGCTATTTTGTTACCCTACTCTGATGCTGTTTTATCTTGTTGAGCTAGTTATGCTCTTAGCTCAGCTATTTAAGCTTTCAGCTATCTAATTACCTCAAGATAGCTGGGGCTTTCTTCCAGAGTCTCACTTGTTGTTTCTGCATTTCTGATGACAATTCTTTCAAACATGTTCCTCACTCCTGTGACTATTTCCTTAAGTAGCATTTGAATGTTGATCTCATTATTCTGTTTCTACCTTTGGGGGGCTTTTAGCAGAGCTTTTGTCCTAGTTCATCTCCAAGGTTTCTCCTTGGTTTAACCATTATTATAGTGTGTTATGAGGTCCTTCTCTCAGTACTTTTCAGTCCACTGATCACTCTTGCCTGGATTGACTTGTGTCAAAGTAAGGTATTTAAAGAGTTCACATTTGTGGCAATTAACAGTCATTTCAATGTTATCTCAATCTCTGAGTTGAAGCACAGTGGCTGTTAAAGCCTCTTTTGTTCTTTTTCTTCTCTGTAGGCTATGGTAGGCTGAAGGCTTTTTACCTGTATGTAGGTTTTTTAGCTTAATTACTCACTGTTGACCAAGACATAAAGCAGGGTTGGAGAGAGGTAGCACATTAGTTATGCAAAGAGACTACCTCACGCCAAGGATCCAAAGCTCCGGGCTTAATTCAGCTTCTCTGCCAAGCCAGGCAGCACTGCTGGGTCCTGTGAGTTTCTAAATAAGTCCCTTTTATAGTCAGTAGGTTCTGAGGCCACAACTATGACTGAACTTGAAAGAACTATGATAAGTGAAATAGTCCATAATGAGAAGGGTGAATGCCAGATAATCTCACTCATGTATGGAAGTCAAGACACAAAGAAAAGGAAGGATACTGGGCATGACTTAATTAGCTTTGATATACTGCAGTGTATTCAAGGACTCTAAAGTGTAGAGATAGTAGGGGCTAATTGTGCCCTATAGTGAAAGATGCCAGGTTGGTGGTGGGTGTACTGTGCTGACATCTATCATGGGGAGAAGTGAAATTGTATACCTGTGATAATAGTCTTGTTAACCAACCTCCCCTCTATAAACAGATCTATTAAAAAGGACAATAAAAAAGAAAAGTTGGTATTTGCTTATCAAAAGTTTACTTTTAGATAGAAATCTTGTACTAAGTTTACCAAAAAACTTTGTGCTTTATAGGATTTTTGACTTCACCATCCCTCCTCCTTCCCTCCCTCTCTTTTTCTCCTTTCTTTCTTTCCATCCTTTTTTACTTCCTTTCTTCCTTCCTTCATTCCTTCCTTCCCTCTTCTCTCTCCTGCCCTCCCCTCCTTTTTTTTTCTTTCTCTTTTGAGGTATAACTGACAAATATCATTGCATTAGTTTCAGGTGTATATCTTGACATCTGTATACAGTATGTAAGCAGTAATCACCACAATAACTCCAGATAATACTCATCATCTTATAAAACTATATTTTCTTTCTTTTGATTACAACCTCCAAGACCTTCTCTTAGCAGCCTTCAAATATGCACCACGTCATTAACTGTGCTCACCTTGCTCCACAGTAATGCCCCGGACTCATACATTAGACAACTGGAAGTTTATACTATTTAACCTTTTGATGTGTTTTGTTACCCTCCAAACCCCATTCCTTTAGCAACCACCATTCTGTTCTTTGTTGTTGTTGGATAGGACAGAGAGAAATTGAAAAAGGAAGGGAAGACAGAGAGGGGGAGAGAAAGACACCTGCAGATCTGCTTCACCGCTTATGAAGTGACACCCCTGAAGGTGGGGAGCAAAGGACTGGAGCTGAGATCTCTGTGCTGGTCCTTGTGCTCTGCACTATGTGCGCTTAACCTGGTGCACTAATGCTTGACCCCCAAGCAATCTTATTTTTTAACCAATTTTATCACTGAAGGTGAATTTCAAAGTGAAATAAGTAAATAAATGCCCTTGAATCTAAGTATTGTGGTTAAAAAGTTTTTGAAAGGCTCATTTCCAATTTAATAATTTGAATCCATTAAAAGTACATGACATGGGGGCCAGAAGATGACTCTTGTGGTTGAGCAGACACTATATCAGCTCAAGGACCTAGATTTGAACTCCTTGAAAATGGAGGTGGAGGCTTCTGGAAGATGCAGTATTGTAGTGTCTCTCTTTCTTCTCTAGGTCTTTCTCACTCTCCCTGTCTTGTACCCTTTATCTGAAGAAAAAAAATTTGGGAGGGGGGGGCTCGAACCAGGATCCTTACACTAGCCATGGGTACTTAACCTGTTACACTACCGCCAGACTCCCTGGTGTCGTCATTTTTAAGATCACTTAGGATGCATATAATAATGACAATGGCAGCCTGAAAACACATCAAAACACTTAAAAATGTCAAATGCATTTTTCTTCAGAGACTTGAGTCCTTATTCAGATATTTCTTTGTTTGTATTCTATCTCCTAGGTCCTACGGTTGTAATGATAGCTAATTCAAAATGTCACTTCTTAATATATTTAATATTTTACTGCTTCAAGAAATAATTAAATCATACTCATTATGATGTCTAGAGAAGAAAAAAAATAAGTGATACCTAATATGGCTTTCCAGAGACAAATGTTGAAATAAAAATTGATTATGGGTAACATTATTTAACTAGAATAGTCACTTAATCAGAGTATAAGAAGTGTTCCAAAGCATATAGACTATACTACAATTATTAGGAACTATGCTTCAAAGAATATGAGCCCTTGATTCAATCAAGTGTTGAAAGATTAAAAATCGTATTTGTGTGTAGTTAATTTGAGGGAATATGTTCTCAGTCAGATGCAAGAACAACATGATTTCAAATAGGTCTTTTCAGGGCTGAACCTAACCCCAAAACATGAAGAGATCTTTTTAGAAATATGAAGAATTTCTTAGTCAATTCAGCCAAGTTTCACCAACCATAATTTTTACTGTTATGAATACCTTCTCTCAGGATTTTTGTTTCCATTTTTGGAATCTGCAAAATTACACGGTGAGGTCCCTTTTGCACCACATACTCACTTGAGATTCCAAGCCAGCGAAGGCCTAGGGTACATCTGTGTCGCTGATAAACATGCTCAAAAAGTGGTCACAGGTGACAAAGGAAAATCAGGATTTTCAGTGTGGGAGAAGGGTAGAGGGTTGTGTGATATTGAATGAAATAGCAAATGTCTAGATATTTGACTTACCACAGGGCAGATAGAGAAAATATTTTTTCAGATAATCATCTTTTTTTTTTGTTAATCAAAAATGAATCTCAGTGGCTGGGTAAACTCTAATGCTTGAGGCTCCTAGTTTGAGACCTGGTTCCCCCATACTGGGTGGTACTCCGACTTCTATCTTTTTCTTTCAGGGAAACTGGTGCCCTACTATGAAATAAATAAAAATAAAATATTTTTTTCAAAAGCAAATGTAACTTTAACTTTACTCAGTTTTCAACTTCAGTTTCTTTGAGGCTTGTCAACTATTTATATTTGTTCTGTAACTCTCCCCCACCTCCTCCAGAGGAGCACTGCTCAGTTCTGGCTAATGGTGGTGTTGGAGATGGAACCTGGGATCTTGGACCCTCAGGCATGGAAACCTTTTGGAATAGCCAATATGATATTTCTTCAGCACACCACCCTCCACCTTCTTTTAAGCATCTAAGAGTAAATGACCATTATACTGCTCATCTGCTTCTCTGGATAAACATAGTGTAAAAAGCATTAGGGATGCCTTCCTGGATAAAAGGACTTGGTTTTATATTTTCTATATCTGAACATGCTTTAAACAGGAATCAGACAGGACAGATATAGAAGATGCAAATGCAGAAATGGGAGCCTTCTGTGATCATGGTCAACTGCTGTCCATGGCTTCCTACACTAAACCCTATCCATGAGTCAGTAATATCTGTTCCCTTTCACTCCAACTCTTTCCAGAGGGATATAATTTTGTCACATGGGCACTGTCCACTAAACCAACCTGAACAGACAGTGAGTTGTACAGCTGTGTACATGGGCAAAGGCCTTGGGAGGAATTGGAGGCTGTGGTCCAGAGTGACCCCAAATGGGGAGATATTTCCTGGAAACTGAATTTCAACTGAAACCCAGGAGTTTAAAAAAGGTAAGAAAGTAAATGTCAGCTTATACCACTGGAATATGTTATTGACAGTGGATTAGAGCAAAAAAAATCATAGTAATTATCTACACAGCCCTATCAATTGTGTTTCTTTTGTAATTTACTAATATTTCTACTGGTTTTTTATAAAAGCCATTCAATGTCCATATTTGTGTATGTCTGAATATGTTTTTAAAAGTTAATGAAAGCATAAAAACAAAATGTTTGTTGGTTTAGTTTATTTTCCTGCCTACATATTTTGGGTTCACAAATCAGAAGGAATTCTGTATACTAATTTGTCACATGATTCTTACTGAACTGAGAACTGCAAATGAAAAGTGCAAAAGATAAAGTATTTTATTTGTTGTTTTTCCCTTCAATCCTATCTGCTTGTTTTTAGGAGTGACTATGTTTCTTTACTTTACTTTGTCCAAAGTATTTACATATTTGGTGTTATTTCTTTGTGACTTCTGGCCTATACAGTCTTAAAAATTTCTCCTGAGAACAGTCAGAAGAAAGTAGAAGTATGGCGTCTCGGGAATTGGTACAGTATAAGCATGGTCTCCTCAAATATGAGGTCCCAGTTTGATCTCAGACATAGCATATGTCAGAATGATGCTTGGCTTCTCTTACCTTCCTCCTATCTCTCAAAAATAAACAAGCCTTGAGACTGGGGACAGTCTCTGTACTTTGGTACAGGTCCCTGTTCGGGCACCAGATGCCAGGCTAGCTTCGCGAGTGGGAGACAGACAACTGGGGACTCATGGCTGAGCTGGGAATGTAGTTCAATCTTTATTGATGAGCAAGAATGCAGTGCAATCAATCTAATCTCCCTTCATTAGAAAATCCTGTCCTTTATATCTCCTGAGGTGGATGTGTCAGGAAGAGGAAGTAATTAGGATGGGAGTGGGGAGAAGGAAAAAGCACCAGTGGGGATTAAACCGTGGAAAACAGGTTGTGACTAGGAGAGGGGGCGGAGTGGAAAAAGAATGCAAACCAGTGGGGATTAAACCAATGCCCTGTAGGCAGGGTGGGTCTCTGGTAAAGCAGTGATTATGTAAATAGACCACAGTGTTAAGCAATGCAAGTGAACCTAATGTGATGAACAAAACAGAAGGGGTCTTAGAAGCAGAACTAGAAGCAGACCAACACTTTGGCACACCTGCTTTAGAGCACATGTTACAATGTACGAAGACCCAGGTTTAAGCTCCCAGTCCCCACCTGCAGGGAAGTAACCTCTCCAGTGGTGAAGCAGTGCTGCAGGCGCCTCAGTCTCACTATCTTCCTCCTCTCTCAATTTCTCTCTGTCTCCATCAAATACATAAAAATAAAATAAAAACAATTAAAAAAGAAAGTTTAAAAAATAAACAACTTTTTATTTTCTTTTTAAAAACAGGCCTGAAAATCAATTATAGTGGACTGTATTTAGCTGCACTGGGTTCAAGGTCTAGTTCTGTTACTTAGCAAAGTTGTGGAATTAGGTAAATCTGTTTATTGTTTTCTCCTATCTAAGTATAATTAAATCAGTCTTTCAAAGTTCTCAGTGCTTTTCTAAGTGTTCTACTGAGAAAAATCACAGAATTTTAAGACATTATCAATAGAAGATCTGTGGTAGATAAACTCAAAAGACCAGCTCAAGAAGTCCCTATTCTAGACTTAAATGGATTACACTGATATGGTGAGTACATGTGTGAATGGTCTCTTAACAGTCTAGAGACTATTCAAAGAATGATTCTACTAGGCCCCTAGTCCTGTGAGGTCTTTACTATTCTCTCATTTTATAGATAAGGGCTAGGTTATCCATGGGGATAACCTAATTACATTTCTAGTAGAATCATAATATAACACTAGTTTCTATGAACAGTTTGATGGGAAAATCTTTTTTTAAAAAATATTTTATTCATTTATTAATGAGAGGGATAGAAAAGAAAGAACCAGACATCACTCTGGCACATGTGTTGCAGGAGATTGAACTTGGAACCTCATGCTTGAGAATCCAACACTGTATCCCCTGTGTCACCTCCTGGACCACGGCTACAATCTTTTTTATCCCTAAAGTTTTATTTATTTTTAAAAACATTTAATCAGTGGCTTAATGATAGTTTAAAAATTATAAAATTAGAGAGGGATAGCTCCACACAACTTCCACCCATAAATAACCACCATAGTTCTCACAAAGCCTTAAAGAAAGTTTGGGCATTCTTTTTTGCTTGCTTATTACTTTCTTCCTTTGCTAGTTCATGAATCTCCATTCCTTATATTCTAGATATGAGCAGAAAAATCCAGTAATTGTTTTTCACTTCCTTCCTTACTTCACTAGAATAATCACGATGAAGTGCAGTTTAAACCACTGCTCAATACTGGTTCTGTATTAGTTATTTATGATAGAGATTAGGAACTCCTGAGACCATCTAATTATACTACTATAGGTTCTGATGGCTTATATGTAACAGAAATAAGAATCTTTGAGATTCAGAGTACAAAATAATAAGCAAGCAGCAGCATGATCTAAGTGCTTATGATAACCTGGACACATCTCTCAAGGGTACTTATGTTTTGCTCACTTATTTCACACCTATAATGACAAACTGTTCTTTAAAGACATTCTTTAAAGTCATTCACACTGGTGGAAGTTTCAGTTCCATGTGCTATTTCCCTCTTTCTCATTATGTCTCTTTCTCAGTTTCCCTCTTCCTATCTAAAAAACTCAGCCTGGAGTGGTTGGGTCCTAGAACTAACAAAAACAACAAAGGAATGAGAAAATTAGCCCAATAGTAGTGGAATCACACATGTATGGAACTGGCTCTGAAAAATCAAAGAAAGAAATCTACATTTTGTTAAGGAAATTACAAAACAAGAAGCCTAAATTACTTTTCCAAGTTTTAACAAGTGATAGAAGGAAAAGGGACTTGGAAATGGGCAGTCTTGACTCCAGTGACCCCTGTTTTGACTACTACACTATATTTCTGATGGTCTGTGGAGTAGAAATCATATTCATAGAGGACTGAATTCATACAGATTGGTCCTAAACACTATACAGTTGACTTAGAGACAATGCAGGGCTTAGAAGTATAGATTTCCATGTTATTGAGAATAAATATATTCTCCTGAACTTAACTGCTAATAGTGTGTTGACTGGAAGTTTGAAAATATCTTTCTTAGAGTAAGTGACCAATGGATATTGATTCCTTTCATTTTTAATTTAACTGACTGTAATGCTTCCAGTTTTCTAAGCACTTTTCGCTTTTGTCTTTGACATTCTAAAACCACCTATTTGTCTATATTTCCCAGAATTCCTGATGCCTCAGAAAGTCTTGAGGACATTAAAATATTTAATAATCCTCACATACCCAGTGATAAAGTCAGTCACAGATGGTATCTGATGTCCCAACGGTAGACCCAATGACAAAATCTACTTAAAGATTATCCTGGTCATCTCAGTGGCAGATTACTATAGCAGACAGGAGTTATATTTATTAGTAAAAACTGCCAAGATCAATTGTTTGAATGAACAACCTGCATTCTGGTCCCTAGAGTCAGAGTGATCATGAACTCAGAAGGCTATTTTTTCTAAAAGCAGAGCAGAAGGAAGAAGAACAATATTGACCACTGTTACTGAATATATATTTTATTTTTTACCTGTTTTTTTTAAAACTGATATTCTTAGACAGAGATATAATTCTTTCTAGGGCTATGTAAATTTTGTTGAATGGGAAAGAATATTTCTTGAGCAGGGGAAACTGCTGAAAGCCTTGAGGAAGGGTATTCCAATACTAATATTAAAGTGATGAATATAGCATTGAGTTATAACAATATAGGTTTCAAGCATATGACAATGTAGCTTGACATATAAGTATTTGCTATATCAAGACCACCATCCAATGTCTTGACTTTATCTCCACCACATAATCTACCTTCCCTTTACCTGGTTTACCCACACACCCCTTTCCCTCTGTCAACCACCATTTCTTTGTTATGGTTTCAATTTTATTTTTTTCCTAGTCTTTATTTATTGGATAGAGACAGCCAGAAATCAAGAGGGAAGGGTGTGCTAGAGAGGAAGAGAGACAGAGAGACACCTGCAGCATTGCTTTACCACTGACAAAGCTTTCCCCCTGCAGGTGGGGACCGGGGTCTGAACTCGAGTCCTTGCGCAACTGTAACACATGCACTCAACCAGGTGTGCCACCACCCAACCCTAAGGTTTATTTTTATTTTGTACTGTTAGTTTATATTTCTTATCTTATATCTTATCACACCAGTGACATCAGATGGTATTTGTTTATCTTCATATGACTTTTTCTTTTACCATAGTACTCTTCTTTAGGTAACTGCAAATGGTAGGGCTCACATTATTTATAGTTGACTAGTGTTCTGTTATGTGCATGTGTCTCTGTGTGTATACACATAGCATATCTTTTTAAAAACTCATTCATGGAAATTTAGATAATCTCCATGCATTGACTATTGTGAGCAATACTGCAATGACATAGGAACTACATATAGTTTTACAATGTTTTCCCATTTGGATAAGCAGACATGGAATAATGGCATAATAATTTTTTGAGGGATATTCATATTTTTTCCCACATTTTCACCAGCAGTACATGAGGGTTCTCTTTTTCTCACGTTTTCACTTTTTGGTGGGCTTTTACTTTACTTATTTTTTTAAAATTTCTAATAGCTGTTTCAATAGGTATGAGGTGATAGCTCATCCAGTGGTGATTTTTACAAGAATACATGTCTTTTTAACTTAAAAAATTCTGGAGAAAACAATCTCTAGTATGACTTGACTCACAGATTTTTTTGTTCAAGAAGAACTATGGGAATAAATATATCATTGATCTAATAAACTACAAATAACAAATAAAAAATAAAAAGCAAATATAACATTAATGGCTCTGGTAAAGTCAAGGATGTTAGATTATAGAAGAGACCCCTAAAGGAGCAAGAATATTTCCAGAGTGAGAAGGAAAGCAAAACAAAATAGGAGAACTCTCATGCCCTCCAACATGCAAAGATAAAAAAGAAAATTCAAAAAGAAAGAAAACAGTAGAGAGGTTATTACAGCTCCACAGATGAAAGGCGAGGCTTCCATCCAAAGAAATGATGATTCTATACCAAACCAACTTTTCCTCTCTATGGGCTGTTAAAGTGAAAGGTCAAAGCACAGAAGAATTTCTGGTCACCCTGATGTTGTCATTAAGGCTCTTGCCTGGTAAAGTCAATTTGCAAATATAGATGAAATTATCTATGATTTAATCTAGCTCCAGAAATCAGATAAGCTTTGTATGGGGAACTGAACTGGAATCAAGGAGAAGCAGCAGTCCTCCTGGGACATAGGAAATGGTCAAAACCCAGGTACAACCACTGCAAGAAGGAAAGCAGTGTGAAGATAGGATGACAATACCAATCTTTTCCCCAGACAGCCACAGGAGGAAAAGTTGACACTTTAAAGCACAACTGTAGCTAGCACTCAATAGAGTGAAGATAGCAGTGAGAGGACAGGGATACTTTTGAGTGTAGGATTAGCCATGATTTTTTGGTGGAGAATCTCAAAGAAACCAAGTTTTTTGGGGAAAAAAAAGTATCCAAAGAAAAGAGTTGAATTGTATATAACACTGACTTTGGTTTAAGTTGAATTTCAGAGCATGAGTCATGCTCCTTCACAAATAATACCATCTTAGTTCTTGGGATTTTTCATACAGTTGTGAAGTTCTTAAGGCATTAAGATTCATCATATATATGGCAGGATTTTAAATGAAATTAATCCAATATGAATTAGAATCATTAGATATTTTTTTCCCAGTAATAAGGCTACCTAGCCAGGTAGTATTTTTGAAAAGTTCCTTGGTCACAATTTTAACTATGCTTAACTATGTAGGAAAGATTAAAAGAGGAAAATATGGAACTCTAAATAAAAGTGAACTAACTAGACAAACTTCCTGCTACGTGAAGAAACTGCTCTTCAAAGTGACCATTGGCTGGGAGACTCATAAGAGCTTTGAGATATTGCCAAAAACACTAGAATGCCCTTTGGGACTGAAAGCCAACATTTAACACTTTCTGTCAAAAAGTAGAATTGCTCATTTCAATATTTACTCAGTTGAGGAAACATTTCTGACATGCATGAAATTTAACTTCAGAAGATGAAGTTTGTTTTGGTAAAAATATTGCTACTTAGAGATGCAATATTACACACAAAATAAATAAGCATAGTTTCTACCTCTGTGAGGTTTCAATTAGGTACACTTAATTTTATTTTTATTTTTTATTTTTGGAAAATAGGTGACGTTAACTTGAACAGTAATATACTCTAAAAGAAGAAACTGTTGGTAGAGATGCTGATTGAAAAGTACAAAATCTGAGTTGGAGAAAACAGTGTGATCACCACTTTGGTTCTCCCAAAGAGCAACCCAAAAGGAAAAATTAAAATGTTGTGCTGGATACAGACACATACAAAAGGGTGACAAGCTGTGGAGACACAGAATGAACAGAATGTGAACACAATGTCAGCTGCCTATATGCTCAGGAGAGAACTAGGACAAGGACTCCCTTCACAGCCCTTGAAAGGAACTGATTCAACACATGGCTCTTAGACTTCTAACCTTCAGAAACTCTAGCTCTGCAGGGTGGAAAAAAAAAAAAAAGTAAAACACATGCAGGCTGAAAGATATTGGTAGTCCTGATGGAGAAGGAATCTTAGCAGAAACCCAGTGAGCAGTGTTGTCAGAAGTGGTGGGCACATGAGGCATGATCTGCAGAGCAAACTCATAGAATCTCTCATGGGATAGTGGAAAAAAATAGATTTTATTCTGAGTGGAAAGTCACTGAAGGCTATGAAAGGTAAAAAGAGAAGCTGTTATGCACACTGTGGAGGCAGGATGGAATTAAAATCGAGAGACTTACTGAATTATGAAAAGATTATGGCTGAGGCTGGGCACTGGCACACCTGGTTGAGTACACATGTTGCTATGTGGAAGGACGTGAGTTCAAGTTCTCAGTTCCCACCTGCAGGGGGGGAAGCTTCTTCACAAGTGGTGAAGCAGCTCTTCAAAGTGTCTCCCCCCATCTATAGCCCCAGGGTTATAGCTGGGGCTCAGTGCCAGCACTATAAATCCAAGACTCCTGGCAGGCATTTTAATTTTTTTCTTTCTGCTTCATTATTATTATTTGACAGGACAGAGAGAAATTGAGATAGAAAGGGAGATAGAGTGGAAGACAGATACCCACAGATTTGCATCACAGCTCATGCAGTATCCTCCCTGTAGGTGGGGAGTGGGGGCTTGAACCCAGATCCTTGCGCTTGGTGATATGTGTGCCTCAACAAGTGTGCCACCCCCAGGCCCTCTCTCTCCTTTATATCCTTCTCTATCTTCCCTTACTTCTCAATTTCTCACTCTCTATTCCCCAAAATAAAAATACTTATTTTAAAAAGAAACACTTATAACTACCCCTCCCCCAATACTTGTGCATACTATACCTATGAAATTCAAAATTGAAATGAAACTAATCCGTAAAGTTGATGATGTCGAGATCCACCAGATTCATATTCTTTCACACCTTGAGGATATGGTTTTACTTGAACATTTTCAAATCCCAAATAATTTCAAGATAATTTTGTTGACAGCAATACACTGTATCTCTAGGTTTAATCTATCTTTTAACAAAGATCCTAAGAGGCAATGGTGTTTGGAGCATTTTAGATGTAGAGTGGACTGTATCCTCTTGATCTAAGGCAATTATCTGGGAAAGATGACACAGAGATCTAGAAGTTAAATTGGGGCTGGACCATAAGTTCAAAACAAAGAAGGAGGGTATTAGAGAGCAAGAGAGGAATGAGGGAGTTCAGCTGAGACATGATGTACTAATCCAGGAAGGAATGAATGTGGCTGGACTACAGGTGTTGGTGGCAGTTGAGTGAGCCTTCCATTAGGGCAGAAGTCAGGTCAGCTGTTTCTGGAGGTCAGTTCTGATCAGAAAAATGAATAACTTACTGACTCAACTACTTTTTAAAATATATCTATTTTTATGCCTTTTCTCTATTTTGACTGGAAGAAAAGCAGAGTCAAGAACTACTTTAGTGGTACAAATAAAAAAGGTACTGCATCAGTCTACTGACTTCTTCACAGGAACTAAAAAAAACATCTTTATATTTGAAAATTCACTCTTTGTTCTGTTTTGAGCAGTGCGGTTTGCTTCTAACATAATACTGTAGCTACTCTTTTGTCTATGTCTAGCAGTAGCTTTGAACCAGCTGCATTAAAATTCTGACTTATAATAGGTAATTTTTTACTATTCCAACTCATTTTTTTTTTACATTTTCATTTGTTTGCTCTGCTGTTAGATTATAGGCTCCTTTTCAATATTTGTACTGTCCAATTCTTTGGTCCACATGTTTCATAAGATTGGAGGAAAGTGACCCATCTGTCTTTATATCTTGAGCACAAGGATACTAAGACAAAATAGTTGTTCATTCTGCTTGTGACATAGAATTTGGACAATCCTGCCCTAAGGATGCTGCAGCTCACTTAGGGAATCAGTTACATAAAAACTGAGACATAGTGCTTTAAGGGAAGAGGGGTCTATAGTACCATAGAAAAATAGGAGGGGCCAAGCAGTGACACATAAGATTGAGTATTATCGTATACATGGACTTGGCTTCAAGACCCCTGATCTCTACTTGCAGGGGGAAAGCTTCACAAGTGAAGCAGTACTGCAGGTATTTCTCTCTTCCCCTCCCCCTTCAATTTCTCTGTCTCCATCATTAAAAAGGAAGAAAAGAAATGACTACCAGGAGCAGTGTCTTCATAGTGTAGACACTGGTCTCCAGTGATAACCCTGGTGACAATTTTTAAAATAAGAAAGAGAAAAGTAAGAAAGATGTAATTATTGTGCATTAAAGTATCAGAACATGAAAGGGGAGGTGATTCCAGGAGAATGTGGGGAAGGACTCCACTTGGAGAGAGCTTCATGCAAAGTATCAAAGGGTGTTTCAAGTTTATAAAGTTTCAAAATTCTTAAGTGTGCTAGAATTTATTAAGCCAGTCACAATAAAGAAGGACATAGGGTCTCATGATAAAAGCAACAAAAACATACAAGTTCTTGCAAGTCATGCTTTGAAATTTGAACTTTATTTCCCAGGTAGTAAGGCAGGGGTCATCTAAACATTTGACTATGGACATTCCAAGTCTCAAAACCAACACAAGATTGCTATTCTCAGAGCGGACTTGGATTCAGCAAAGAGTGGAATGAGTTTAAGTGCACTGTTGGATTGACTTGCAGGGTGCTGTGGCTCTAGAACTGCTACGAGAGTGTCAAAATCTTCAGAAAGAAGAGGCTATGGAAACAGTCAGAGGTTACAGTCAAGAGGTTCACAAAATGGGATGGCAGTCATGATAGCACTCAGGAAGGAGGCATTTGAGATTTATGACTTGGAAGTGGGGAGCATCATCAGAACCAGTTATCCACTTGATTAAATGGGCAGCATGTGTGCCCATTAACGGATGAAGAACCTAACAATACAATATAGAAGAAGCTATACAAGGATAATAAATTCACAATTGTTAAAAATAACTAAGGCAAACTGTCCTTGGAGAGTTCCACATGGTCAATAAGGTGTAAGATTTCTACTCTAAAGGTTTGCAATTACTCCTCATTCAAAATGTCCAAAGGACTATTATTCTCCTTTACTCTCAACTTGCATCATTCCCTAATCATATCACTTTAATATTGAGAAATGAAAATAGAAACTCAATGCCTAAATGATCATTTACAATATTTTGACATTTAATAATGTGTTCTAAATACTATCTAGGTGGTCCAGGAGGTGGTTCAGTGAATCAAGTACTAGACTCTTGAGCAAATACTATCTAGACAGAAAATTCCCCCTCACTTCACAGATGGCACCTAAACTGACTTGATTTATTATTAATTTGTTTATTTTATCAGAGCACTGCTCAGTTCTGGTTTATAGTGGTGCCATGGATTGAACCTAGGTCATTAATGACTTAGGTATGAAAATCTTTTGCAGAAAATCCACATTACCTATCCCTAAATTGACTTTAAACATTGTGATTCCAAGACACTCTGACTTATTGGTTTTATGACTATATGGTTTTAGGTAGGTTTTGGGCAGGTGGAAAGAGGCTTGTGGCCCTCCTTCCCCCAATCCTGCTTCCACCACCACAAGAACACATAGGACTAGATTCAGTTCCTAGTTTAATTAGCCAATGATACTGTTTGGATTAAACTGTTTTCCACCAAGAAACAGCAAGGAATCTTAACCCCTGGCACCAGTGAATGTGACCTTATTTGGAAACTGGTCTTTGTAGAAAGGGTTAAGTCATTATAAGGGTGGACTTTGACCTGAAAGGACTAGTATCCTTATGAAAAGAGAGATTTTGACAGCAGCCACATGAGCTACAGAAGCTAGCAAAAGGCAAGGTAGAAATTTCCTTTTCTGATTTCATAGATATGCTGATGTCCTGGTTTTAGACTTGTAACCTCCAGAACTATGAGACAACATAGTTCTGTGGTTTTATGCACAGTTTTACTCCCTGTGGTAGCTGGCTAGTAACCCTGTAAGCTGGTATAGACACTTTGTTTTATGGGAGGTAAAGTGGATACTCAGTCTAGCTCCTCCCAGCCTTTATTGCTTCCTGTCAGAATAAATGCTACACTAGCACTGGCCCTGCCTGTCAGGTTGTCTCAGATCTAGAAAAAGTGCCGCCACCACCTCACTTTTTCTTCTCTCCTTTTTAAAAATTAGCGATTTAATATTGATTTAAAAAATTACAAGATAACAGGGGTACAATTCCACACTGTTCCCATCCCCAGAGGTATATGTCCATGTTTCCTCCACTGAAAACTGCAGTGGTTCTCCCAAGGTCACGATATGGGTTGAGATTATATATATATATATATATATATATATATATATATATATATATATATTCATATTCCTGCCTTCTCTTTCTAAGTAACAGCTACATCTATTACTATTTCCAAATGTGTTTCTTTTTCCCTCTTCTCTCTCTGGATCCTGATGGAATTGGGGTTCAGAGCCCTCTGGTCATCTTCCTCTAGCATTTCTCCCCCTCTGGGAGTATGGTCAAAATTTTTTATGAGATGCAGAAAGTGGGAGTTCTGGCTTCTGTAATTGCTTCTCTGCTGGACATGGACATTGGCAGATCAATCCATAATTCCAGCCTGTTTCTGTTTTTTCTCTAGTGGAGTAGGGCTCTGGAGAAGTGAGGTTCTAGGAAGCATTCCACCATGATATTTTATTGTGTAAGCTTACACCACTAACCTTGATGAATTTACAATCTTTAGCCTTCTGTTCAAGAGAATATTTATAAATGTTGCATTCTTCTGGTTCTCCATCCAAATTCAACATTGGCAAAGCCACAACTTCATTAAAAAGAAAACAGCAGTGGGTAGTAGGCAACTCAAAATCTTTTCTTTGCCTCTAACTTACAGGAAAGTCCATTTCCATGCCAGCTCACTCTGATAAAAATTAAAATGTTTGCTATATTTATGCTCAGAAATCTGCTGTCTTTTTTGAGCATTACAAGTCACTACATCAACAGCTTTTGTATCTTATTTTTCCTCTGTAGGTATTTCAGGGACTGACATTTGTACAAACTGATAAAATTCTTCTTCTTTTTTTTTTACTTTTTTATTTATTTATGGGGGATTAATGTCTTATAGTTGACAGTAAATACAATAGTTTGTACATGCATAACATTTCTCAAACTGATGAAATTCTTATCTTACTTATCTTATTCCAATAAGTAGCTTTTATGTATGAGAGAGAGAGAGAGAGAGAGAGAGAGAACAAGTGATTCTCTGGAAATTGAACTCATCCACATGCTTGAGATAATGCCTTATTCATTGTACAACCTCCTGGGATGTGGGAACTTGTATATTATACAACATCGATTTTATTCATTTCAATTCATATGTTCCCAGAATATTTTCTGCTCTGTCAAGTCTAACTGCTTTTGCTTCTGTGGGTCTCTTTACCCAATTTATTTTCACCTAAAGAATCTGATCACTTCTCAAAATGTAATGGGCAAAACTTCCCTGAGAACTATGCAAACATGCTTACCTGGATTCACAATACTGGGACTTAAACTAAAAAAGGTTGGAACTGGGACCACACTTTTATTTTATTTTTTTATTTTTACTTTTATTTTATTATTTTATTTTTTTTTAAAGAAAGGATTAATTAACAAAACCATGGGGTAGGAGGGGTACAACTCCACACAATTCCCACCACCAAATCTCCATATCCCACCCTCTCCCCTGATAGCTTTCCCATTTTCCATCCCTCTGGGAGCATGGACCCAGGGTCATTGTGGTTGCAGAAGGTAGAAGGTCTGGCTTCTGTAATTGCTTCCCTTCTGAACATGGGCATTGACTGGTTGGTCCATACTCCCACTCTGCCTCTCTCTTTCCCTAGTAGGGTGTGTCTCTGGGGAAGCTGAGTTCCAGGACACATTGGTGGGGTCTTCAATCCAGGGAAGGCTGGCCAGCATCCTGATGACATCTGGAACCTGGAGGCTGAAAAGAGAGTTTAACATACAAATCCAAACAAATTGTTGAGCAATCATGGACCCAAAGCTTGGAATAGTGGAGAGGAAGTGTTAGGGAGGTACTCACTGCAAACTCTAGTGTATTTCTGCTTTCAGGTATATATTTTGCAGTAGTTTATAGATACATGTGAACATATGCTCTCTCTCTCACAGAAACTGGTGTATATCTAGGTTTTGAGACTTTGTTAGAAAGTGAACCACCAGAGATGAAATTAGAGTATACTATGAAAGGAAAGGTTTCACCCGAGTAATGAAGCTGAAGGGTTGTCATTCCACACCTGAAGTCTCTGCACACAGTCTGAAGTGAAGCATGCTGAGGTGGCAATCGTTGCGTTGGTTAGGTTGTGATCGGCAGATACAATATTATTTGATATGGATTGGGAGAGGCATACAGGAAAGTGGGCCCTATCCAAGGGTTCCAGGACTGGGGGAAGTAGGGGCTCTATAGTGGAGATGTGAGGTTCCTGCTGTCGTAGGGTTCAAAAAGACAATCGATAGTTAATGTTATCATCACATTATTTGGTAATTGGGTTAACTTTGAAAAGTCCTTTTGTTATGGTTTGCTGTACAGTACCCAGTATCTTGTATATAGCTGTGCTATTGGATGCTTCTGATCTACTTGGTCTAGGCTTTTGAGAGAGTCCGCATATCAAATACACAGCCTATATATTAAAAAGATTCAGTTTGTGTTTTGAAAAACTTTGAGACATACAATTAATTTTACCCCTCTCACATTAATTAACTAGTGATTTATATGTCTACATTTTGCTAGGAGTGTACATAAATACCATTCCCACTACCAAAAGACTGTGACCCATCCCTCCCACCCACTCCCTCCCCCCACTGGCCCAGGAAGCTGCATGTCTACCCCTCACCACTGGGTTTTTACTTTGGTGCCCTACTTTCAATTTGGTCAGGTCCTGCTTTTAGTTTCCCTTTCTTTTCTTCTTTCTCAGCTTCTGTTGATGAGTGGGATCATCCCATACTCATCTTTATCTTTCTGACTTAGCTCACTTAACATAATTCCTTCTAGCTCTGTCCAAGATGGGTCAGAGAAGGTGGGTTCATTGTTCTTGATAGCTGTATAGTATTCCATTGTGTATATATACCACAGCTTTCTCAGCCACTCATCTGTTGTTGGGCACCTGGGTTGCTTCCAGGTTTTAGCTATTATGAATTGTGCTGCTATGAACATAGGAGTACACACCTCTTTTTGATTGGGTGTTATGGACTTCTTGGGGTATAACCCCAGGAGAGGAATTACTGGATTATATGGAAGGTCCATGTCTAGCCTTATGAGAGTTTTCCAGACTGCTCTCCACAGAGGCTGGACCAATTTACATTCCCACCAGCAATGTAAAAGGATTCCTCTGTCCCCACAACCTCTCCAGCATTTGTTGCTGCTGTCCTTTTTGATGTATGCCATTCTTACAGGAGTGAGGTGGTATCTTAGTGTTGTCTTAATTTGCATTTCTCTGACAATCAGTGACCTAGAGCAGTTTTTCATATGTTTGTTAGCCTTTTGGATCTCCTCTGAGGTGAATGTTTTGTTCATATCTTCTGCCCATTTTTGGATGGGGTCATTTGCTTTTTTGGTGCTAAGTTTGCTGAGCTCTTTATATATTTTGGTGATTCGTTTCTTGTCTGATGTATGGCATGTGAAGATCTTCTCCCATTCTGTGAGGGGTCTCTTTGCTTGTTTAATACTTTCTTTGGATGTGCAGAAGCTTTTCAATTTGATGTAGTCCCATTGGTTTGTTTCTGCTTTAGTCTTCCTTGCAATTGTGTTTGATTCATCAACGATGTCCTTGAGGTGTAGTTGGGAAAGTGTTTTACCAATGGTTTCCTCTAAGTATTTGATTGTTTCTGGTCTGATATCTAGGTCTTTGATCCATTTGGAGTTGATTTTTGTTTCTGGTGAGATAAAGTGGTTCAATTTCATTCTTCTGCATGTTATAACCCAGTTTTCTCAGCACCATTTATTGAATAGAGCCTCCTTTTTCCATTTAATTCTTTGGGCCCCCTTATCAAAGATTAGATGTCCATAGGTGTAGGGATTTATTTCTGGGCTTTCAATTCTGTTCCACTGGTCTGTGTGCCTATTTTTGTTCCAGTACCATGCTGTTTTGGTGATGATGGCTTTATAATAAAGTTTAATGTCTGGGAGTGTGATGCCTCCATTTCTGTTTCTTTTCCTCAAGATGGTTTGCCAATTCTAGGTGTTTTCAGGTTCCATATAAATGATTGTAGTGTTTGTTCTATTCTTTTAAAGAAGCTTGGTGGAACTTTGGGGACCATACTTTTTTTTAATTTTTAAATATTTATTTTATTTATTCCCTTTTGTTGCCCTTATTGTTTTATTGTTGTAGTTATTATTGTTGTTGTCGTTGGACAGGACAGAGAGAAATGGAGAGAGGAGGGGAATACAGAGAGGAGGAGAGAAAGACAGACACCTGCAGACCTGCTTCACCGCCTGTGAAGCGACTCCCCTGCAGGTGGGGAGCCGGGGTTCGAACCGGGATCCTTATGCCGGTCCTTGTGCTTTGCGCCACCTGCGCTTAACCCACTGCGCTACAGCCCGACTCCCGGGACCACACTTTTTTATGGAGGCATAAAAACCTTCTTAGACATGCAACAGTTGAAGGAATCAACTATCACCAAGCCTGCCCTGAAAGAAATTCTGAAAGGTCTATAAATAATCAGACCACCATAAATATACCATATATCAGAACACTCTAAAAATCTACAAGAATGTCATTAAAATATCTTCAATCTGTGATATCAATGAATGTCAATGGCCAGAATTCGCCTATTAAAAGACACAAACTAGGAAGATGGATCAGAAAACACAACCCAACAATATGCTGTCTACAGGAAACCCACCTAATTCAATAAGATAAACACAGACTCAAAGTGAAAGGCTGGAAAACTAATATACAAGGCAATGGATGACAAAAAAGGGGCAGGAACAGCTATTCTCATATGTGACATGCTAGACTTTAAAATTTTAAAAGATAGATATGGGCATTAATTAATGCTCAGAATATCAGTCAACCAAGAGGACTTAACAATTATTAACATCTATGCACCCAGTGAGAAGCCATCTAAATACATCAAACATCTACTGAAAGAGCTACAGGAACATATTAACAGCAACACAGTAATAGTAGGGGACTTCAACACCCCACTATCTCAACTTGACAAATCATCTAGGCAGAAAATCAATAAAGACATGAGGGAGCTAAATAAGGAGATAGATAAACTAGAACTATTTATGTTTTCAGAATCATTCACCCCAAGAAACTGGAATACACATTCTACTCAACTCCACATGGGTTATTCTCATGGATAGACTATATGTTAGGCCACAAAGATAGCATCAGAAAATTCAAGAGCATTGAAATCATGCCAAGTGTCTTCTCAGACCAAGTGGAATCAAACTAACACTTAATAATCAACAAAAGATTAGTAATAGTCCCAAAATGTGGAAGCTCAACAGTACACTTCTTAACAATTACTGGGTCAAAGAGGAAATAAATGAAGAAATGAAAATGTTTTGAGAGTTCAATGAAAATGAAGACACAAGCTATCAAAATATTTGGGACACAGCTAAGGCAGTACTGAGAGGGAAGTTCATAGCCATACAAGCACACATTAGAACAAGAAAAAGCACAAATAAACAGTGTGATCGCACACCTTAAAGACCTAGAAGAAGAAGAGCAAAGGAACCCTAAAGCAACCAGAACGACAGAAATCACTAAAGTTAGGGCAGCAATCAATAACATTGAAAATAAGAAAACCATACAAAAGATCAATGAAAATAAATGTTGGTTCTTTGAAAGAGTAAACAAAGTGGACAAACCTTTAGCCAGACTCACAAAACAAAAAAGGGAGTAGACCCAAATAAATCGGATACTAAATGAAAGAGGAGATATCACAACAGACACCGCAGAAATTCAACATATCATGCGAGGCTTCTATGAACAACTATATGCCACCAAGCTAGAGAACCTGGAAGAAATTGATGATTTCCTAGATACCTATGAACTTCCAAAATTAAAAAAAGAGGAACTAGATATTATGAACAGGCCCATCATAGCCAATGAAATTGAAACAGTTATCAAAAACCTTTTTAAGAATAAAAGTGCCAGAGCTTATGGTTTTACTAATGTATTTTACAAAACCTTCAAGGATTTTAGAAGACTTTCAGAAGACTGAAGACACTGGAATACTCCCTTCCAGCTTCTGTGAAGCCAACATTACTCTGATACCAAAAGCAGACAGGGACACAACCAAAAAAGAAAACTACAGACCAATATCTCTGATGAACATAGATGCTAAAATATTGAACAAAATTCTAGCCAACTGGGTACAGAAGCATATTAAAAAGATTGTTCATCATGACCAAGTGGGGTTTATCCCAGGCATGCAAGGTTGGTTTAATATACATAAATCAATCAATGTGATCCACCACATCAATAAAAGCAAGACAAAAACCACATGGTCATATCAATAGATGAAGAGAAAGCCTTTGACAAAATACAACATCCCTTTATGATCAAAACACTACAAAAAATGGGAATAGATGGAAAATTCCTCAAGATAGTGGAATCTATATATAGCAAACCTACAGCCAACATCATACTCAATGGTGAAAAACTGGAAGCATTTCCCCTGAGATAAGGTACTAGACAGGGCTGCCCACTATCACCATTAATATTCAACATAGTGTTGGAGGTTCTTGCCATAGCAATCAGGCAGGAGCAAGGAATTAAAGGCATACAGAATGGAAGAGAAGAAGTCAAAATCTCCCTATTTGCAGATGACATGATAGTATACCTAGAAAAGCCTAATGAATCCAGCAAGAAAGGAGCTTTTGGAAATCAACAGGTAATACAGTAAGGTGTCAGGCTACAAAATTAACATTCAAAAAGTCAGTGGCATTCCTCTATGCAAGTACTCAGAAGGAAACAAAATCCAAAAATCAATTATTTTTACTATAGCAACAAAAACAATAAAATATTTAGGAATAAACCTAACCAAAGAAGTGAAAGACTTGTACAATGAAAATTATCAATCATTACTCAATGAAATTGAAAAAGACACAAAGAAGTGGAAAGATATTCCATATTCATGGGTTAGAAGAATTAGCATCATTAAAGTGAATATACTACACAAAACCATATACAAATTTAATGATATCCCCATCAAGATCCCAACCACATTTTTTAGGAGAATGGAACAAATGCTACAAATTTTATGTGGAACCAGAAAAGACCATGAATTGCCAAAACAATCTTGAGAAGAAAGAACAGAACTGGAGGCATCACATTCCCAGATCTCAAATTCTATTATAAGGCCATTGCCATTAAAACTGCTTGGTACTGGAACATCAATACACATATAGACCAGTGGAATAGAATTGAGAGCCCAGAAGTAAGCCCCCACACCTATGGGATATCTAATCTTTGACAGAGGTGCCCAGACTATTAAATGGGGAAAGATGAGTCTCTTCAACAAATGGTGTTGGAAAAAATGGGTTGAAACATGCAGAAGAATGAAACTGAACCACTATATTTCACCAAACACAAAAGTAAATTCCAAGTGGATCAAGGACTTGGATGTTAGACCAGAAACTATCAGATACTTAGAGGAAAATATTGGCAGAGCTTTTTCTGCATAAATTTTAAAGATATATTCAGTGAAACAAATCCAATTACAAAGCAGACTAAGGTAAGAACAAACCTATGGTACTACATCAATTCAGAAAGCTTCTGCACAGCAAAAGAAACCATTACCCAAACCGAAAAAACCCTCACAGAATAGGAGATCTTTACATGCCATACATCAGACAAGAGTTTAATAACCAAAGTATATAAAGAGCTTGCCAAACTCAACAACAAGAAAACAAATGACCCATCCAAAAATGGGGAGAGAACATGGACAGAATATTCACCACATTGGAGATCCAAAAGGTAGAAAAACATATGAAAGAATGCTCCAAGTCTTTGATTGTCAGAGAAATACAAATAAAGACAACAATGAGATACCACTTCACTCCTGTGAGAATGTCCTACATCAGAAAAGGTAGCAGCAACAAATATTAGAGAGGTTATGTGGTCAAAGGAACCCTCCTGCACTACAGTTGGGAAAGTAAATCGGTCCAACCCCTGTGGAGAACAGTCTGGAGAACTCTCAGAAGGCTATAAGTAGACTTACCCTATGATCCTGCAATTCCTCTTCTGGAGATATATCCTAAGGAAGCAAACACACACCCATCCAAAAAGATTTGTGTATACCTATGTTCTTAGCAGCACAATTTGTAATAACCAAAACCTGGAAGCAACCCAGGTGTCCAACGACAGCTGAGCAGCTGAGCAAGTTGTGGTATTTATACACAACGGAATACTACTTAGCTATTAAAAATGGTAACTTCCCCATTTTCAGCCCATCTTGGATGGAGCTTGAAGAAATCATGTTAAGTAAAATAATTCAGAAACAGAAGGATGAATATGGGATGATCTCACTCACAGGAAGAAGTTGAAAAACAAGATCAGAAGAGAAAACACAAGTAGAACTTGAAGTGGAATTGGCATATTGCACTAAAGTAAAAAACTCTGGGGTGGGTTGGGGGGAGAGTACAGGTCCTGGAAAATGATGACAGAGGACCTAGTGGGGGTTGTATTGTTTTGTGGAAAACTGAGAAATGTTATCATGTACTATTAAAAACTATTGTATTTATTGTCAAATGTAAAATATTAAACCCCCAATAAAGAAATTTTAAAAAGAAAAAAATTAATGATCTTTATTTATTTATTGGATAGAGATAAATCAAGAGGGAAGTGGGAGATAAAGGAGAAGAGAGACTCCTGCTGCACAGCTTCACCACTTGAAAAGCTTTCCCCCTGCAGGTGAGGAACCTGGGGGCTCAACCTGGGTCCTTGTGCATTATAACATGTGCACTCAACCAGGTGTACCAGCACCCAATCCCTACTTGCTCTCTCTAAACCTGTTCTTTTACATGGGCAACTCTATTTCTACTTCCCTAGGAAACTCCAAGCAGAACTGGTTACATAATCTCTTGTCTGAGTTAAATTTTAGCATCCATTCTCCTTACTGCAAATCCCTCAAAGTGTCCTCACTCAGCACTATGGGACCTCTATCCTTACCTCAAATCTACTTTGGTGGAAGTCGTAATAGCCAGCTACTAGAGAATGTGATAACTATGTAGTTTCTGAACTATTCATTCTCTAAAGGAGCCATTCTCTGATGGGGGAAATTAAGGAACTATTAGTCCCATTATCAGAGTTTCTAATAAAAATCTGTTAAGTAGATAAGTTGATACAAAAACATTTTCACTTTTTAATTTATTTTCATGCTAAGCAGGAGAATGAACCTGGGGCCTGGCATATGTGCAACACCATCAACTGGCTTTCCTGGCCCATATTTTCATTTATTACTTTTCTGAGACAGTGAAGGGGAGGGAGAGGAGAGACACCCAGCACCACTTCACCATACCTGAAATTTCTCCCTTGGTGCTATTCATGGTGCTCCCATGTGGTGCTGGGTATCAATCCAAGTCATTATACACTTCAAACCGTGTGTACAAAACAAAACAGAAACAAACACACAAAAGCTTGTTCAAAAACATGGCTGAGCTATTCCCAGGCTTATTTTCTTTAAAAAGTATTTAATTTATTTCACAAGACATAACAGAAAATGAGGAAGAGAGAGAAACAGAGTATCTCTCTGGTACATGTGATACTAAGGATCAAACTTAAGACTTCATGTTTGTTAGTCAGAAGTTCTATCACTGCACCACCTTCCAGGCTGCTTTTTCTACTTATTGAAATTATCAAAAAATAAAATGTTTTCTGTTGGTGTTATAGTTTAGCAGCCTAGCATCATTCATATGTTCTTAAATGTTTACTGACCACATACACTCTCTATTAGAGACACTATTTAAATGTTTGTAAATACACAGCCTAGGAAATGTTTTGTATACTATGGTCAGTCCCTGATATATAGCCACTGAATCTTAACCTTTATAAAAGGAAAGCATTGGAGATTAGGGCAAACTCTGCATATACTTTCTACAGAGCTGTACTAGATAAGAATTTGTTTTAAGTGGATCACACTGACAATTAAATTGTATTTTATTCCCAGTTAGGGTCTCCCATTTGGAAAGCTCTACATGTAGGTTTCACATACAGTAACATATAAAATGGTAAAGGCAAAGAAGAGAGTCATGTAGCTTAGGCCAAGCTGTGGCCATTCCATTGGCAAGATCATGAAATGGGAATAGTGACATATGACAATGTGCTAAGGTGGAAGAGTATCTAGTTGTGTTTTACTGGCTCCTTTAGACAACATGCTGGCTACACAGAGACCCAGAAATGATTTATTATTTGCTGCCTTTAAGCGGATGGTTCTGTTTGGCATTATGGCATTGAATGAACTCACTTAGTCATATGCTATTTACACAGACCAAGCACAATTTGAAAACAAAGCAAAAAAAATTATTTCACCCAATAAAGTATTGAAACTAAACCAGATTCCCAACTACCTTTGTGTCAAAGGAAATGAAATCTTTGTTGTCTGGAGGACTTTCTGGAAGAATCAGTTACACAGATACTCTGCTTTTGGGAAACAAGGCAACTTTGTATCTCCAGTGAGGTCCAAACAGATATAGTTCCTCTTGAATAACTATGTGAACAGATATACAATATTACTCAAGCTAGGCTTCTGTTATTTAAATCCCACAATGGCAGATAATAATCCATGACCATCTGGCACTAGACTTGAAAGATCCATGTGGAAAAAAAAAACACTCAGTTGTTTTCTCAACATTGGAGCAAGCTATCCCAGTTCATGACAAAATTAGTTTATAATAACAAAGACACACAATAAATAAATAAGTAAATAAAATAAACCAATAAGCAAAACCAATAATTTTGAACTGTTCATAATATTCTAGCTATTGCCAGTTAGGCAAGGTGTTCATTTTTAAATTTATAGCTAAGAAAGCTATTTATAGAGCTGTTGCTACATGTTATTTCCATTTGTTGAAGGGTACATGCCATCTAAGTGTTAAAACAGCTACCCCATCTCTAGTTACAATACACAAGGTTGAACAACTGCTTCCTGGCATTACAGAACAAAGTAGCCTTCTGATTGGAAATCACGCTGGAGTAGGAGAATGCCTTTCTTTTATTAATTGATATTGACTGAGTGATGACTGTGAAGAAGAACTCCTCTTGGCCACATAGCTTAAGCTTAACACAGATACCTGAGTATGTGGTTATAAAACTGCTGGATAGGGTATGGGCAGTAACACATCTGGCAGAGCAGATGTTACAGTGCTCAAGGACTCGTTGTTCAAGCCACTGCTGTCCACCTGCAGGGGAGTTTCATAAGCCATGAAGCAGTACTATAGGTGTTTCTCCTTTTCTCTCCCTCTCTACCTCACCCTTCCTTCCTGATTTCTCCATCTCAAACCAATTAAAAATTTGTTGGGTAAAAGTTGAGTTTCAGGTAAAACTCATCCAGATTCTCGTAATAAACTGGAGTGAGTGTGAGCCCAGGACAATATGAATGTGGGTTTAGAGTATAAGCACACCTAAAAGTAACAGCTCTGACCCTGTATAATAGGTTCTCACCTTTCTATCCTCAAAAAACATCTTCTGTATAAAGATTATCTGAGGGTGGAGGGTAAATAGTATAATGGTTATGCAAACAGACTCTAATGCCTGAGGTTCCAAAGTCCCAGGTTCAATTCCCCGCACCACCATAAGCCAGAGCTGAACAGTGCTCTGGTTAAAAAAAAAAAAAAAATTATCCATCAAGTTACAAGCACCTCTAATCCCTTAAACCTCCAAGGCAATCTAGACCCTTATGGGGCTTTAAGCATTACTGGAGTGGCCAACAGAAGCACCTGTAACTTTTGGGGGGGAAGTGAATCACTCTCAGGTGATTTGGGAGCCAGCAGCTATAACATCAATAGAAAGGTTGTGACTATGAAAAACACAGCACAGTATCTCAGCCTCTCCCAGACCCACTGAATTAGAACTTGAATTTTTTAATGTTTTAATGAGAGGTCAATGGTTTATAGTTGTTAGCACATGGGTACAGCCTCTCATATCACCAAAAAAAGGTGTCTACAAAACACTATCAACTCTAAATTAGGTCCATCATTGTGAATCAGGACCTGAAAGCCCTTCCTTCCCTGACTGCTCTCCCTGTCCTCCTTAGAGCTCTTTGCTTTGGTGCGATATATCAAACCAGTCCAAGATTTATTTTGCGTTTCCCCCTTTTTGTTTTTGTTTCTTAAGTTCTGCCCATGAGTGAGAACATTCCATAATAACCTTTCTTTTTATGGCTTATTTCACTCAACCAGATTCCTTCACGGTCCATCCAAGATAGGGTGAAGAAGGTGAATTCATTATTCTTAATAGCTGAGTAGTATTCCATTGTGTATATGTACCATGACTTTCTTAGCTAGTCCTCTACTGTTGGACATCTAGATTGCTTCCACGTTTTGGCTATTAAAAATTGTGCTGGGAGTTTGCGGTAGCACAGTGGGTTACGCGCACATGGCGCCAAGTGCAAGGATTGGCGTAAAGATCCTGGTTCGAACCCCAGGCTCTCCACCTGCAGGGGAGTCGCATCACAAGCAAGTCTGCAGGTGTCTATCTTTCTCTCTCCCTCTCTGTCTTCCCCATCTCTCTCCATTTCTCGCTGTCCTATTCAACAACATGACATCAATAACAACAACAATAACTACAACAATAAAACAACAAGGGCAACAAAAGGAAATAAATTAAAATAATAAAATATTTTTTAAAATATGCTGCTGGGTGGGGGTATAGCATAATGGTTATGCAAAGAGACTTTCATGCCTGAGGCTCTCAAGTCCCAGGTTAAATCCCCCATACCGCCAAAAGCCAGAGCTGAGCAGTGCTCCAGTAAAAAAAAAAAAAAAAAAAAAAAAAGTGCTGCTATGACCAAAGGTATATACAGATCTTTCTGGATGAATGTGTTTGATTCCTTAGGATATATCCCAAAGGAAAGGAATTGCCAGGTCTTATGGCAGGTCCATTTCTAGCCTTCTGAGAATTCTCCAGACTGCTCTCCATAGGGGTTGGACCAAATTATATTCCCACCAGCATTTCAGGGGTAAAGTTTCTTTACCCCTGAAACCTTTCAATATTTTTTGTTACTGTCCTTTCTGATATATGACATTCTCACAGGAGTAAAGTGGTATCTCATTGTTATATTTATTTCCATTTCTCTGCTAACCTGTGATCTTGAGCATTTTTTTCATATGTCTTTTGGCCCTTTGAGTCCCTTCTTTGGTGAATATTCTGTCCATATACTCTCCCTAATTTTGGAATTTAAGGAGATCCACTAGTGAGAAGGGATTAATAAATGAGAAGCAGTAGGGCTTACCAGAAGACCAGTGTCTTCCTCTTCCAATATGAAGGAGTACAAAATGGATGCTTCCTAAGGCGAGCTATAGATGCAGCTCTTGCATATACAGGGAAACAATATAAAAAATCTGGGAGTTTACTGGGAGAGTATGTGAGGAGACATTGGAGACAACTATTTTAAAATCTTTTTAAAATCTTTATTTATTTATTATCTTTATTTGATAGAGACAGCCAGAAATCAAGAAGAAGGGTAGATAGAGAGGGAAAGAGACAGAGAGACATCTGCAGCACTGCTTCACCAATTATGAGGCTTTCTCCTTGAAGGTGAGGTCTGGGGAGCTTGAACCTAGGTTCGTGGGCATTGTAACATGTGTACTCAGCCAGGTGTGCCACCACCCAGCCCCCCAGAAGCTTTAAAAGCCTTGTGTTCTCTGACTTTTGGAATATTTCCTCCACAACCTAATAATCACATCTAAATGTGTTAGCATCCTATTCAATAGCTAGACAATTTCTTGGGGGGTGGGGGGAGAAAATTGAAAATATTATACTTTTAAAAAGTTGAGTTCTTATATATATATAACTACTTTTTGTTGTCTGATTTAAGGTATAAATATATCTTTGAATTATCAGTTGATATGGCATGATGTTTTAAAATATATAAACATTTTAAAACTTCAGTGTTGTAGTTTCTCATCTTATGGTTGGAGAACAATATTTCTTTCTAGATTCAATACAGTTTTGATTTCATATGTTCTTGATAAGCTCTGGTCCTCAGCACAGTTGGTATATGCCTGTGATTTGTGATATATAATGCCCATTACTTATGGATATGGGACTCATTTCCATCTTGACTTCCCTGAGCTGACAATCTCACCAAAGTGTTCCAAAGTCTTATTTTTCTAAACCCCTACCCTAATAGGGAAAGATAGAAAGGAGCTGGGAGTCAACCTGCTGATATCCATGTCCAACAGAGAAGCAGTTACAAAAGCCAGACCTTCCACCTTCTTCATCCCATAAAGAATTTTGGTCCATAGTCTCAGAGGGATAAAGAATAGGGAAGTTTCCAATGGAGGGGATGTGACAGGGAACTCTGATGTTGGGAACTGTATGAAGTTGTACCCCTATTATCTTATAATCTTGTCAAGCATTATTGAATCACTAATAAAAATTAAGAAAAACTTTGTATTAGAACCAGTCAGGTCAGAAATTCTTTGTCATTCCTGTCTCTAGCTTCCAGGATGTTTGGCCAACAGCAGAGTAAACAGATAATGAATGGATCAAAAGATACTGCAGGCAAAAGAACAATGCCTTCATCCTTGGGGTAAGGTCTGGAGTTACAGAGTAAATATAGAATCTGATGTAATTAGAAATGGAGCTAGCTAGTTTGATGTAGAGAGATTTACATACTAGATTATTCAAATATGTACTTCCTTAAAATGATTGTGTACTCCCTTATAATGTTTATACTTGACATAGCTGTATGTGCACATACTCATGGGATACTCAGTGAATTCCCATCTTGATAGGAACCTCGGTGTCTGCCCTTCCAGACTCTTCTCTCACCTTCGATGGTGTGATGATGTAATTATATCTGGCATTAACAATGAAAATGGATCCCAGGAAAGAGTAGTTGGGCAAGATGGGGTAAAAGCAAGTGTGAATACAAAGAGACAGTGAGGGGGACTCTTGGCAACTCAGACAAGGGGTGGTGCTGACAGTGGTGAGGACTGAAAACATGAATACTAGAGAGATGGATGGGGCTGATCTGTCAGGACCTTTTAATGGATTTCCTGTGGAAGGTGAAGAAGAGGAGACAAATACTGTAAACTGAGAAATGTAAATTGATGATGGTTGTTTGTATAAGAGACTCTGAGAGAGGAATTAGTTATTGGGGGATAAAACATTCCTTGGTTTTCAGAAAAGTTAGCATTGATGGGTCTGCCTTTTGGCCCCTGCATGGACATATTCCAAGGCACTTAAGTAATCTATTATGGATCACAGTGAGAAGTCTGACTTGGATGGTGATTTGCATATCTCCAGCATGAAGATAGCAATCAAACAAGGGTGTCTCTAGGCTTAGTGATTGCTGCAGGTCTGAAAGGCAACATAGCTTATTGATGTGAGGATTTTTAACACTGATGACAAAGGGAGACTGAGAAGGCTAGAGAAGGAGAGCAGCTTTTGTATGTGGTCACTGAGGTTACTTCTTTGAGAAGTGAGAGGTAGCTTCAGTCAATGCTTCTAGGAAGAAGGTTAGTGATATGGAGGCCACTGACCTCAGGAAAATATTTCTGATTAACTGGTGGTGGGAAGTGAGATTACAGAGTGTGGTAGGCAGAATTAAAAAAAAAAATATATATATATGCATGCAAGGGGGGTATTATATACTAATCATTAGAACCTGTGAAGATGTCACTAAAGGGCTTTGCAGATGTGATTGAATTAAGGCTTTCAAAAAGAGAGTATCCTAGATTATCAAAGAGGGTCTTTATTAGTGAAAGCAGTAGGCAGAGGGCCTGAATCAGAGAGTGTTATAACTGAAAATGTTATAAATCTTCCAAGATGGGAGAGACCCCCTGAGCCAAGGAATGAGAACACCTCTTAGAGATTGGACAAAACAAAGCCATAGCTTTTCCATGAAGGAATGAGTAGGGCATGTTCCTTGTCATGCTCATGGCCTAGGTTTGAGCCCTGACAACAGACAGGAGTACCACAGCACTAGTGGAAATTCTGGTGTTATGTTGTCTCACACCCTCAATCTGAATTAAAAAATTGACTCAGGAGCAGTGAAATCAGCATATGTCAGCTTCACAGAGCTCTGGCCCTTTCCCCTCCTCTTTCTTCTCTTTCATAAAATAATAGACTAACTAAATACATCTTAAAAGAAGAAAAAAAAATAGTACAATTTTGTTGGGAAGCTTGAGGAGGAACTATATAAAATATAATGGAAGAAACCCTGGCTTAAGACTGGAGAAACATATGTATACACTGATGAGAAGTTGTTAGAAAAATTAGGAGCTAAAACATTTGGAAGTAGAATCAAGAAACCAAGGAACTAAGTGGGGGCAGGAAAGGATTAAAAATTGCAAGTGAGGAGAGATGGGGACAAGATGGAAATTTAAGGAGAAACTTTATTTACCTCCTCCTGTGATCACAGCAAAACTACACCAAAATGTAGATTAGCCTGCACCTGATTCTAAGTGCTGTGACATCCTATCACATACATAGATCAACCAGTTATTTACATATTTATGTATTCATTCTCCCAAGTATCCTTCAGTTACCAAGCATAATAACATAAAAGAAGCTCCAAAAACCAAGTCAAAACAAAAAAACAACCTCCTTCTTCATGTGCCCACAGGAACCCATATGAGAATTGAGAATTTCTGTGAAATACATATTATGCCAAGAAGTAGACTTGCTATTGGGTAGTACAGCCTTCATCTGAGTCAATTGAGCAGGATGTATCTCTAGATTGGCTCTTCCACTCCATCTTCTGCCATTGACCCAGAAATTATGGTGGTGGTGTGGGAGTTGTGGGGAGAGAGCAACAGAACCTGTATTACTTTGCTCTTTCAGTCCTCACTGTTCAAATACCAGAAAGAGAAGGTGAGAAGCTCCCCCTAAAAAGGGAGCTGCCTTCAGGGGTGGCAGGATACACAGCTGGGACAAGAGTAGAGATGCACTGTATCCTCATCTGAATAAGAAGCAAGGAAAAACAGGGGAAGTTAAATCAAAATCAAGAAACTAGAGCTCATATCAAAGTTAAAAACAGGGTTTGGCAGTTATCTAAGCCTGTTAAGAGCACGAATTTGCATGACTGAGGCTACTGAGGCTCTAGACACTACAGGTTCAATTTCCTACAGTGCTTTGGCTCATACTTTCACACACCCCTCCTCCTCATGAACAATAAACAAATAAACTAAAACAATCAAAACCAGGAAGAGGACATGATTAAGCTAATAAGTTTGAAGGCTGAAAGGTCTTGAAGACTAAAGGCTTAATCTTTTGTGTTCTCTTGAAAACAGCCTGAGGCAGAAATCACATGCTAATTCTTAATTAGGGGTGTTATCAGAAAGAAGCAGGAATAGGGGTAAAGAAGAAATAAGGAAGAAAAGGAGAAAAGCAGATTCAAAATGGTAAGTTACTAAATGTGTCTATAGCTCCTTCAAAAAGTGAAGCTGGTTGCTGAGTCATGTATCTGCAAGTAGAGCCCCAGCAAATTGAGCAGCTCCTGGGTGGGCAGGAAGGAGGAGCAATTATCTCCTGGCTTCTTCCTGTCTCTCAATGGCCAAAGTCAGCTCCACAGGGCATCAAATCCACTGCCTCTTGGGATGTTCCTGGGCCCTGTCAAACAGCAGCTGAAGAAACCAAGACTTCTGAAGGCTCAGTCAGATCAGATCTAGGAGCTAGAATGACTGAGGCATCTGCTGTGGTGAGTGCTATGGAGGGCTTCCTGGTGTGGTCCTCCTGCAGGGCAGGCTGAGTGAGGATGTTATCAGTGTTAGCCTAGGCTTTGCCGCCACTTGGCAGCAGCAGCAGCACTGCATAACTTTTGTGACAGATGGGGAAGCAGGGCATAGGGCTGACTTCCTGGGATCATGCTTACACCATCAGCATCAGTGATTAAAAAATATATATATATGTGTGTGTGTGTCTCAATCTTTTTAGTTTTTTATTTGATAGGACAGAGACAATGAGAGGGGAGGGGATAGGTAGGGAGAGAGAAAGAGAGACATCTGCAGAATTGCATCACTGCTTGAGAAGCTTCTTACCCTTCCTGCCTATGGGGAGTGGGGATTTGAGCCCTGGTCCTTGAAAGGACAAGCCAGAACACTGTTGAACTCTGGCATAAGGTACTGTTGGAAATTGAACCTGTAGCATGTATGCTCAACAGGGTGCACCACTGCCTGGCCTCAGCATTAGTTATTTTTGAGGTGATTTTAGGTTTGACTATGGGGTGAATAGTTGTAGCTGAGTGGAGATGAGGATACTGAACACTAGAACCCTCAGGAGTTGAGAGGTCCCAGTGTTATACAGAGGGCCTACACTGTTTAAAAATAGACAAACTGATTTTAGGTAAGTGTATTAAGGAGTCAAACAGGGAGGTGACACAGTGCAAACATATGACATTGGACTCTCAAACATGAAAGTATAATTCACAGCATCACATGTGCCAAGGTGATGCTTTGGTTCTCTCCCCCACCCTCAAAAACAAACAAATAAACAAACTAATGTATCATTAAAAAAATTTTTTTAAGTAGAAATAAAGAACCAAACTGAAGACCAGAGTTCAGGAGGGACCTGATCACAGTACATCATTTTGCTCTGAGAGAACTTGTCCAGAGATAGGGTCCTGTCTTGGGGACTCCATTTACTATGAATACATGAGGGGTAACTACAGCTAATATCTAAGGAGTTTTCCAACATAGTAAAACAAAAATTTTTTTTTAAGTAATTTGACACAGTAAGTCAGAGAATAGCAGTCTCCTTACCTGGTCTTATCTATAGATTAAAGCAAACAAGCAAGGTTATTATATTACTATTATTATTATTATTATTATTATTATCATTATTATTCTGGGGCTGGGTGTCATAGACCAGCTGTCTTTTGTGCACCCTCAGGGTGATGAATGCTGCGTCTCAGGTCACTGTACCCCTGCTGCTTCACAAGCAGGAAACCTCCATGGAGCCTCTTCACACAAGCAGAGCAGATGAGTTTTGACTTTTGGTTCCTATATATGGTGACTCCAGGCGTATGGCTTTGACAACTTTACTAATATGAGTTCCAAATAATAAAAGAGTGAGATGCCAAACACCGTAAGCCTAGTGCATAGTTAGTGTATACTGACTGCATTGTTGTTACTTACTATTTATTACTTTGTCATCAACAGAACTTCACTGTTTCAGGTCTTTTTCAGATAGGGAAAGGGGTGGGTGGCAGGGAGAGGGAGAGAGAGAGAGAGAAAGAGATACAGGTAGATATAGAGGGAGACAGAAAGGGAAAGAGAGAACAGCATCAAAGCTCCCCCATGTATGATGGGGGCTGGATCTAACCCTGGGTCATGTACATGGCACAAAAGATGAATGATCTTGTAAGTCCATGGTACACATTCATAACTGGGAGAACATCACTATCTAGAAAAATCAAAGTATGACGAATTTAAGATTATTATGTACAAATAAAGACAGAAAATGAAATTTACATGTTGGTACCTTATAGTAATACTTAATATTCTATTACCTATATTACCTACAGACTATTAATTTCTTAATTCAGTAGCACTGTTGCAAATGACTGTCTATATTCTAGAAGGAAGACCAAGGACGCATCTCAAATTCTCCCTGTGGCATTAAACATTTGTATAATTCTTCTGGGTAGGGAGTCAAGGTTCTCCTTATCCTTTGGAGTTGAACCTCCATTGAGGGCCGGGAAAGGTATAAGAATCAAATAGGAACCATGCCTTTCAGGTGTTTACAGTCCAGTGAAGAGATAAGAAATGTGGGCAGGTAACAATAATATATAGTAGGAAGTGATAAATGAGGAGTGCTGAAGAAAGAGCAGACAAGTACAAGTAATGGCTGAAGAAACTAGAGGAGGAGAAGAAAGGGAGATGGGGAGAGGGCAGGAGTCAGAGAGGGAGGACAGAATCTTGCTAAGATGGAGAATGACTGGGAAGGAAAGAAAAGGAGCAAAGACAAGATGGTGAAAAACCTGGTGGGAACCTCCAGGATAGTGGTTTTGCTCCTTTCATGTGCTTGGAAGATCCACTTCTGTGACTTGGAGGACCCAGCATACACCCCTGGGCTCTCTGGGCTGTGGCTCAAGCTCTGTGAGCATAAAGGTAGACCTGATAAAGTAGTTTGATACAAGTCTATATGCAAGTGCAACTCTAGATGCTCCCATGAGGGAAGTTTTCTCAAAAAACAAACATTTGGGGCCAAAGATAGGGTGCACGCCTTGCTGCATATTGAGTCCCACCAGATAGAAGCATCATTGGGGGAACTCTATCAATTGGTGGAATGGTGCTGTGATGTCTCTCTTCTCTCAGTGTCTCCCCTAGAAAAATAAAAGTAAAAAAAATAGTAAAATTTGAGGCCAGGGAGTCTCCTCAGCACCAGTATATGGCTCTGAGTTCATTCTCTAGCACCAATTTAAAAATAAAAAAAGAGACTCTGAGTTAGGTGACTTTGCACCAGAACTTGGTGGTACCGGGGCTTGGGACACTGAGCTCATCATAGAAGGACTATTGTCATCTGCTTCCAGCTCAGCCTTTTGGATGCTGGTTCACGTGAAATAGAATAAAGTAAGAGACGCTGAGGTTGTTGTAAAAACACTGATGCCATTTGGCATCTCTAATTTTGTGTGACATAGAGAGAGCCATTATCCTTTCATGAGCTCATGGGTGACTTCTGAGCTCTGGCATTCGAGTGCTAGTGTCCTGGTGGAAGTTGCTGGCCGGTGACAACCTGAAGAGCAGAGGCACTGTGTAGAGGAGGGTGGATTCCTGAACATGTCTTGTGAAGTTCTGCAGAGGGGGCTGGACAGGGGTTGTGTTCCTCAATGGCTAGCACAGAGCAGTGGATTCGGGCTCCTCTGTCTCCACAGAGGCAAAAGCAGTCAACATTTTAGAATCTGAAATTAGATGAGTTAACTAGCAACTTACTAATTCTATGAATTTAACCACACTACTTATTAATTAATTAATTATTTAGTAAGTTTCGTTTCCTACATGACAAACTCATCACTCCCAGTGGCCATCTATTCCACTTTTTTCCTTTATGTTTTATTTGATAAAACACAGAAATTAAGAGGAGAGAGAGAGAGAGAGAGAGAGAGAGAGAGAGAAGGAAGAGACACCATCAGGCAGACCTGCTTCACCCCTGTAGCCACCTGCAAGGGCTGGAAACTGGTAGTAGGTGCCTTCAGCAAGGTGTGTCACTGCCTGGCCCCCACACTATTTTTTTTTTTTGCCTCCAGGGTTATTGCTGGGGCTCAGTGCTGCACTACAAATCCATTGCTCTTGGAGGCCATTTTTTTCCCTTTTGTTGCTCTTCTTGTTTATCGTTGCTAATATTGTTGTTATTGCTGTTGTGGTTGATGGATAGTACAGAGAGGAGGGGAAGACAGGGATGGGGAGAGAAAGACAGACATCACCTGTGAAGTGACCCCCCTGCAGGTGGGGAGCTGGGGGATCGAACCGGAATCTTTATGCCAGTCCTTGTGCTGTGTGTCAAGTGAATTTAACACTCTGTGCTACTGCCTGGCCCCCACAGTATTTATTTTTAAAGATGTTTTAAAAGAAGATTTTCTTAGCTTTTTTCTTTTTTTTTTTTTCTTCCTTTCTTTATTCTTCCATCTTTCTTTCTCCCTCCCTCTCTTCTCAGCTTTGACTTGTGGTGGTGCTACAGACTGAACCTGGAACTTTAAAGCCTCAGGCATGAAAGTCTTTTTTGCTTAATCACTATGCTATCTTCTCAGCCTGTTTATCTCTTATAAGAAAAAAAAAAAGAGAGAGAGAGAGAAGCCAGAGCACCACTCTGGAACATGTGGCAATGGGAACTGAACTAGGAACTTTGGGAATGCATGGCCTGAGCTTTATCACTTGAGCTATTCCCCTAGCTTCAGGTTATACTGTTTGACTCTTGGGTAAACTTACCTCTGAGGATCAGTGTAGTGAAAGAAACTTCAAGTCCACCTTAAACACTGGTATGGAGTCAGCCTCCAAGAGATTCCCTTTGTCTAGAGGTGCTTCTGTAGTAGATTCTGGATTATCTACCCAACTCATTGGCATCTTTTTGTTGGGGGTTGGGGAGGGGAATGGGGGAGCTCCATTCTTCAAAGAGTGAAATCCTGAAATGTTCCAGGGCAAGTACTAAAATCTGAGTCAGTCAGGTCAATCCCTATTCCTAGCATGTTGGTATGGGTATGGGCATGTGAGTAATGGCAGTCAAGTCTTCCAGAAGTTTGTCAGAGCAGTAGCCCCACTCCTGAAGAGAGACATGCTTTGCTCTGCCTGTTGAGCATGGGTAGAATTGTTATCACCACAGAGATGCTCCAGCTATCCTGGGACCAAGGACAAGACAGACACAAAGTTGGCTCAACAAGTGAGATGAGAAAGCACCGTAGTCACCCCTGACATCACTGAGTTGCTGGGTTCACCAGTGAGAGCCTCTCAACCTTGGGACTTCTTACCATATGACATAATGCATTTTCTTAGTGTGGAAGCCACTTTAAGATGGATTGATCATTAACTTCAGCCTCCTATGTGTAAACTAGGATCCCATCTTTATTTTATTTCTTCTCTTTCTTTCACTCACATTATCATTTCCTTCACAGCTTGTAGACTGTTAAATTGCTGAGCTTACAAGTCAGTTTTTGTCACCACTGAATTCCCAGTTGGTTTGCACCAGGTCTGAGGCACAGGCACATTCACTGATGGGGTGAATATAGCACTCACAGAGGTTCCCCTTTCTCCTCACCTTCTGCTGTGTCCTCTATAGTTCCATGTGGGAGAGTGGAGAGAGAATCACTAGGAGGGAACCTGCATTCCTGTCAGATTCTTCATGAGTGGGCTGACTCAGGACAGCAGCCTGCATGACATCAGGGATTCAAGCTCTAGAGAAGGAATAAGAACAGGCATGTCACCCACTTGAAACAGTCCACATATAGATATTTAGTGGAGGCACAAAAGATATAGAGCATATTTCCTTACTATGTGATATACACTGGGATTTTTATCCTATTTCATTTAGAAAAGTGCAAGTTTTGTGGCCAGGCAGTGGCTCATTCTGTAGAGTGCACACATTGTAAATCCAAGGGCACAGGTTCAAGTCCTGGCTCCCATCTGAAGAAGGAAGGTTCATGAGAGGTGAAGCAGTGCTGCAGACGCCTCTTTCTCCCTCTCAACCCCCTCCCAGTGTCTCATTTTCTCTCTTTCTCTATAAAAATATTTTTAAAAAGAAAGAAAATGCAAGTTTTGACCTAGTACAATAATTTATGTACTCATCAATTACTCATTCACCTCTCCCCCCCAAAATCCCTGAACTAAATGAAATGTAAAAATTTTGAAAATCTCATGTATTCTCCTCTCTTCTGCTCAAATGTTTACATAAATACAGTCCATTATTACATTGACTTAAAGAGTTGTCATTTCTTGTGCAATTCTTGCCCAGCTTTTCCAGTTTGGGTTTTTTTGGAGAACTGCACAAAATGAAAAGTTTGGCATACATTAATGAAAAAGTACATTGTCCTTTTGCTTGTCCCCTCTCCCCTTAATTAGCACAAAACAAACAGCACCACATTCTTCCTCCGAAATTTCATGGCTTCATTCAACATATTTTACGTGAGCCTTGTTGCTATATAAGTTTATGCATGCATACCGTTGCCACCCTTTGGTTCCAAACCCAAGTGAGGTGGCTTCTGACATTCTCTGGAGGCGCCTAGAGAAATAGACCCTCACTGTGCTTTCTAGTCTTTAACACAGAAACTGCTCTTGTCCTGGGAGCATTTGCCAGTGAAATTCCTCTTGGGGGCAGGAGGAAAAGGGGAAAAAAGCCACAAGAAGACCTCACAACTCCAAAGCAAAGCAAATAATGAGGCTGGGTGTCTATATATTTAGAAAACCATAATGCAAGCCTGAGGATGGGGGTGGGGAACCCCTGTAATCATAAGGCAATGGAGAGCACTACCAGCTTGGGCCATCTGGAAAGCTCCCTGCCCCCTAAAAGAACTACAGATTTTCAAGGTATAATCTCTGTCCCTTGAAACTCGGTCCAAATCACTGCCCCCAGTCATGTGAATTGACAAGTTATGGCTCCAGAGTCCGGGAAGGGCGCGTCCCGGCGCAGCTCGGGGTCACAAGTCTTCTGGAAGAGCGTGGGTGTGCCTGGGAGAGCACGTCCAGGGTATGTGAGTGCTGGGAGGGAAGGCGAATCCCGGAGGGCTAGCAGGCAGAGCAGGCGCAAGTGCTGGGGGAGAAGGATAGAAAGGCGACCAACACCTCCCAGAACTTTCCTTTCCTCTCGTCCCACACACTTGAAATAGAAATAATAACAACATGGAGAAAAAAATAAATTAAAAGGTTTGCCACCACGATGCGCTCTATCTCCCCAGTTAAGTCGCCTCAGTCTGGAGGGAGGCAGTGGGTATAAAGTGCAGGCTGCTGCTGTCACCACCGCCTCTGCCCTGATGTGGGTGTGCGCGCGTGTGACCCCACCTTTGGGGAAGCCGGCTCCCCGCGCCTCCCAGTAATAGCCCCGGCTGACCCCCGCCCCTCCTCCACCGCCTCCCCTCCCTCCAGGCCTCCTTCCTTCCTTCCCTCAGCGTCTCCTCCGCACTAGCCCCCGCGGAGGAGCCAGGCGTCTGCACCCACGCCGCCGCAGCTCCTGCCCGCAGCGTGCCCGCCCGCCCAGCGCTGCCGCGCACCACGGGCCCCACGGCGCGCCCCGGGCACTGCCAGCCCGGCCCACCAGACCTGCGCTCTGCCGGGCGCCGCGGGCGGCCGCACCCGTATCGAAGAGAGGACGGCGCTGCGGGGGCAACCGCGCACCTGGAAAGTTACAGGCGAGCTGGTGAGGCCGGCGAGCCAGGGGCTCCTGGCGGGCTGGGTCGGGGCGCTCGGGGGCAGGCTCTGCGTGTTGGTGCAACGGGACTGCTCCAGTGCTTGTGCTGGTGGCATGTGGACGTGCGCTTAGTAGCGCTCGCTTGGTGTGGCTGCCTTTCTGGGCTCTTGGAGCTGGGGGAAGGCGACTTGTCTTTGAGGAGCTCGGCCCTGGCTGAGTGGGGAGCTCAGCCCCCTAGCCCACTGCTCAGGCTTCTCACCCCTGGAGCCCAGGCAGCAGTGGCGATTCCTTGCCCCAGGCTGGGAGACTTGTGGGTGCTGTCATTGAATGTGCATCTCAGGGCCCTAGCTCTGGGTAGTGCTGGGAGCTGAATACTAGGGCTAGGACTTTTATGGATCTTTGTAAACTTGTGTGGGTGTCCTGTGTCATTTTCTCATCTCTGGCTGTGTATGTCCTGGTGATGAATAAATAAGAGCAGGCAATCAAAAACAATACATTGATCACTTAGCAGATGAGGGAAGGGGGTGGACAGAGTTCACGTTTGAGAGAATCCACACAGCAACTGAGGTCAGAATGGGGTACAGAAACAGCACAGACCCTATTAACTGAAGGATGACATTCTGACAAATGCCTTGGTATCCTGATTTTTATCTTGCTTATTAGGTTCACAGTGGAGATTCATTTATTTCTTTTTATGAGAAAGGCCAGTACCTCAACAGGAACTTTGAAATTATTGCTCTTTTATTTGCAGTTTTCTGTTGAATGAACTCTGGGAGAGGGCATTTGCCCCACATAAACTGTGCTCTTCAGTACTCCTGCTCACTCTTCCATAGACAAGTAGGAACTAGTACATTGGAGAAACCTCTTTGGAGAATGAGAGGGCATCCTTTCCACTGGAATAGTGTGTGGCTAGGAATTAGTGACATAAAAAAATGATGGCACATAGAGATTTTTTTTTCCTTTTTTTCTTTTTAATCAGAGCACTACTCAGTTCTTGCTTATGGTGGTGTCAAAGATTGAATTTAGGACATCAGAGCCTCTGGCATGACAGTTTTTTTTGCGTAACCACTATGCTATCTTCCCCTATTTCAATGTACAATAGTTTACTCCAGTCTTCTGAAATCCTTACAGTTTCCCGTCTGGTGAAGTCATATGTTGCCTGGGTGTTGCCCAAGTTTTTTGATCCCATATCTTACTGTTTCTAAGCTATTTCCTTATCAATTATTTCCTTTTCTCCCATTTTCATTCCATCTCTTCACTGTTTTATTGTTCTGGGGCTATAACTATTTGCATGTTTCCTCTAGTCTAAAAATTTATTGAGAGCCATGATACCATCTTGGAGTCTATAGTCTTTGTGTCTGTTCTTGCCATGGGACCCCATCCCCCCATGCCCCAAGCCCATCTTCCTTAAAAGGCTAAATTCAGTATTTCTACCTTGGTTTCATTTGTTTTGACATGTTTGTGGGATGTGCACTTCAATCTATTCACCTCATGGAAAACCAATCTTCATGGCCTTTATGAAATTTCTAGATCTCTGTCTGTATAACTACCCCCTCTTTCTCTTTGATATTCCTTTCTTTTCCTCCTGTTTTTTAATAAGTAATAGCCACAGGTATTATTTAAATATGAATATGTAACAGTACAGATATTCCTTTATTCTTGCAAAGTGATCTCATGTTCTACCAGTGGGTCTTCAGTTCTTACTCTATGAAGCCATCTCTTCCTTCAACCTTCTTTGCTATTAGCAGATAAACTTTTCTACCCTTTGGTGACTGACCTTTGGGTGCTTCAAATTTAAGATCTTATCTGCGTTCAGACTTGTTGCTGCTCCATAAAGTATGTTCATCTCTAGATTTAGTTCAGTGTCACAGTACCTTGGTCATGAATTTCTTAATTTTTTATTAATACATTTATTAATTTTTGAACTAACAACTACATGAGTTGATATAGCTATCTTTTTCTAAAATGTTTAAAGATCAAAACACTGGCATCTTCTTTTCACTCCTCTCATGTCTTCTCATTTCATCACCACATTTAGAGATTCTCCTCTTGCAGTGTTCCTCTCACCATCCTCACCTTGGACCATTAATCTCACCACAGCCTCACTCATCTTTTTTTTTTTTTAAACCAAAGTAATTCTTCTCACTACATGTGTAGCTTTTCTTTAATAATTCATGTAGACCTCCAAGCTCTTCCTCTCCTCGTTGCCGACCTCCTGACAGCTTTGCTTCTTCAGCTTGCTTATGCTGCAGTGATGACTACTTTCAGATTCTTTCTTTTGATTTTATTTTCTTTCTTTTTATTTACTTATTTATTAGTGAGAAAGATAGGAGAAGAGAGAGAAAGAACTAGACATCACTGTGGTACATGTGCAGCTGAGGGCTGAGTTTAGGACCTCATGTTTGAGAATCCAATGCCCTATCCACTGCACCACCTCCTTGACCACTTTTGATTTTCTAGTTCCCTATTTTTTCTTGCAGGATGAATTTCATTTTAAAACTTCCACAGGCCTTATTATATCAGACATGTTCATAATTAAACTCATTGTTTTATTTTGCAAGTCTGCCTCTTACTTTGATTAATAGAATTGCCTCTTACCCATTTGCCACAAAGGAAATGGCTACATCTTTATTCTTTTCTGGTCAGACTCAAATTCCAGCACCTCAGATGCCTCACCCACACCTATAAAATTGCCTGTTCTTTACCTGACACTGTGGCACCTCAAAACAGACAAATGGAATCCCTGGTAGTAAAATTCAATGTGATCATTCCAAAAGTGGGTGGGACACTTCAAGAACCAGTCATACCATAGAGTAGCTAAAACTGGTATATGAGGTTATCTGGCAGAGGACACTACTCTCCAGATTAAGAAGCTGTGGACAGAGGAAACAAGCAGTAGGCTTAGTCTTGAGACCCAGGTCAACAGTCACAAGGTCACCTTTTAGTGGTGGTGTTGATGTGGAATAGAGTTGTTTCTCACAAGGACAAGTTTGCATCATTTGCTAGGGAGGGGAAGCAGGGATTTTTATCTTCAGTACTGATTAATTACTTTCTAAAAAAATCTTTGGTGTGACAAAGCAGAATACTCAAAACCATCAGTTTCATGTGTGCTTATAAGCATTCATCTGTATAATTCACTCTTCATTGTTGGCTACATTGTCCATATTATTAAAACAAATCTCTTGTGCTGTTCACGATATATTAAAAGGAAGAAAATTGTAGACTGCCTATAGTCAAAGCTTTTACTGAATCCTCTGTGGTAATGACTTTCTCTTTTGACTGCCTTGGAGATGTTCTACTTGTTTTGAGAAGTTCAAGACATTAGATTAAATAAGATTGGAACCCTGAATTTAATCTTGTTCTTGTCGCTTTTTATCCCCCAGATGCTAATAGCTAATTCTTTGTAATTCATTTAGTCTTTCTTTCTTTTCTTTCTTTCTTTCCTTTCTTTCTTTCTTCCTTCCTTCCTTTCTTTCTTTCTTTCTTTCTTTCTTTCTTTCTTTCTTTCTCTTTTTCTCTCTTTCTTTCTTCCTTATCACCTCTAGCTTGGACTGCTGCAAGTATGCACTCATATTTATTGCCAAAGAAATTATTTTTACAATATAAATATGACCACATAACTTAAAAAAGCTTGACTCACAACGAAATTCAGATACCATGGCATATGGAGCTTGTCAATATCTTATTCATTTAATCTCCTTTTTCATTAGTCTTTTTCCAGCCATCGTATATTTTGACTTCTTCCTTGAATAGGTTCTCATTTATTTTCTTTTTATACAAATTCCTTTTTTAAATTTAATAGCTTTTATTTTTTAGGCTGGTTTCAGGCTTACAGAAAAATTAGGTTAAAAGGACAGAAAGTTCTTCCTTGTCACCCTCCCAGTGTGTGTTGTTAATATTTTGAGTCAGTGTGGTACTTTCATCACAGCTGATGAACCAATATTGATAAATTACTATTAGCTAAAGACATACTTTGTATTAGGATTTAGTCCTTGTGTTGTACATTATATGGGGTTGGACATTACAGTATCCTACAGAGTAATTTTACTGCCCTAAAATTACCTGATGTCCCTTTTATACAGCTCTCTTCCCCTCCCTTTTCCCAAAGGCTCTGAAAACCATGATGGTTTTTGTCTCCTACTTTTATCTTTTCCAGAGTCTCTGATAGTTAGAGTCATAGACTATGTAGATTCTTTTCAGCTTGGCATCTTTCGCTTATCAATATTACATTTTAAATGACTTCCTGCTTTTTCATGTTTACCTAATGTTTATTACTTTTCATCACTGAATATTATTTCTTTGCATGTACAAAAATTTATCTGTCTATTCACTGAAGACCATTTTGCTTGCTTCCAACTGTGGACAATTATGAATAAAATAGCTCTAAATTCTTTATGTGCGGATGTGTTCTTATATCAGTTGGATAATAACAAAAAGTGTGATTGCTGGACTGTATGATTTTTCTAGCTTTGTAAGAAGCTGCCAAACAGTCTTCCAAGTGGTTATGTCATTTTGCACACAGTGGATGGTAATTCCCTTTGTTCCTCATCCTCTCCAACATTTGGTGTTGTCGTAGTTAGAATTATTTTCGTTAATTGCTTTTTATTTTTTGCTCAAAAGGTTATCTTTGCCTGCAGGATGATGACATTCCTGAAACTAACCTTTCTTCCTCCCTTCTTTCCATGTTTCCTTTACTTTTTTCTTTCTGAAAGAGACATAGAAACAGAGGGAGAAGAAGAGGAAGAAAAGGGGAGAGAGATAACAGAGAGATACTTATAGTGCTGCTCTACTGTTTATGAACCTTCCCTTCTCTGCCCCCCCCCCCCAATGTGGGCATTTAGGGTTTGAACCTGGGTTCTTGGGCATAGCACTATATTCCTCTCTAACACCTGGCCTGAGTTTTGACCACCTAACAGTTACTTAATAGTCTCTCTCTCATTTTAATTTGAAATTCTCTAATGACATGATTTTCATGTCCTCATTTTACATCTGTATGTATATTCTCTGGTGAGATTTCTGTTTCTGCCTATTTTTCAGTTGAATTGTTTGATTTTTGTTGTTGTCGTGTTAAGAATTTCCATGTATATTTTTGTTATGAGCCCTTTATTAGAAATGTGTTTTACAACAACTTTTAGTTTGTTAATTGTTGTTCCTTTCTCTTAGTGCCTTTTCCCATTGAAAAACCAGAATTTTTTGCAGCTGGGAGGGTGGCAGAGTTGTGGTATACACTGCTTGAACAAGCTTGAACTTCTAGTTCAACCCCTGGCACTGCAGATGCTCTGCTTCTCTCTCATAATTGTATAAGCTTATTTTTAAATTTTTCTTCTTTTAATGAAGTCTAACATCAAATTTTCCTTTTGTGAATTATGCTTTTGATGGTTTATCTAAAATGTTTTTGTCAAGCTTTGAATTGCCTTTAATATGTTTTACTTAATCTAGCTGGTTTTGTTGACTTACATAATATATAGATATCTAGATAGGAATTGAGCTTCTGGCTTGAAACTACCTTAGGACTAGGGAAAATCGACAACAAAGCATCATTCTTTTCATACTGGCTGCCAGCTATCAATCTGTTTGCAAGAGCCCCATAGCCAGTTCTGCTTTTCTTGTGTCTTTTCTAACTACTTCTTTATATACAACATTTTCTAAATCATGGTAAAACACATAGAAATTTATATAGCTTTATTTTCTACTTTCTCAGTGATATTAACCATTTTAAAATTGTATTTATTTATGAGCAAGAGAACCAAAGCATCATTCTGCCACATGTGATACTGGGGATTGAACTTGGGGCCTCATACTTAAGAGTGCAATGCTCCATTCACTGCTGTATATCCCAGACCATAGCCTCTACCCATTTTCTACTCTTGTGCAAAACAATACCACATTTACAGTGAACATGTTTCTTTGCTATCTTTAATGATAGATGGGCCTTTGTGGTTTAGGGATTTTGTCACAATATATGAAAATAAGTGGTGGTTGCAGGAGGGAACTGCAAAGCTTGCCAAGTCTTTCTAATCACAGTGCATTTTGTTGGGACTTCCCTTAGCAGGGAAGGTTTCCAAGGCTATGTGTTCTGAGAATGAGTTCTTTTATTCAGTGGAAGATACAGTTCAGCAGAGTAACATACCCTACTTCTTCATCAGCTGCTCTTGGATGGAATAATTTGCATATTTTACAACCTTTGGACTGGTAGTCTTCTAGTTTGCTATAATTATGTTCTACCAAGCAATAAACCCCACAGGAATTCACATAACATTCTTAGCATGTAGTCTTCTGTTATAAATGACAGTGCCTACTCATGCTTGCTACATGCCAGACATTTTCCAAGATACTTTAGCAAGCATAATATTCATAAAACTCTTAGGGGAGAGATATAATGACTTCACTTTTCTAGATAGATAGACAGACAGACATATTTTAAATAATTTATAAGGTATACAACCATAAGGGGACAACTTATTTCTCAACCCTGGCTGGCCTGAGTACATTGCTCCTGGTAAATACTGCTCTTTATCTCCTAACTCATTTCTTATTATATCATGTTATGCCTTCTGATTATAAGGAGGATTCTAATAACCTATAGCTGTTATATTATGAGCAACATCCTGTGGTTGAGTTCTTTGACTGGCAGTGTGACTACTGTCTCTTAATGACTGGTGCAGGAAACAGAGAGAATCTAATTTGATTTTATGAAGCCAGACACTTGGGCTGAGGGACAACTGAATTTAAATAAGGGGACTAAATGAAAAATCAGACTTAGTGTTTGAGCCATTTAGTAACTTACTTGCATATTTAAAATTAGTTACTTGAAAGATGAGTTATTCTCATTTCACTCCTCTTTGGATTTCTAAACAGCTTGAAAGATTTATACAGCTTCCAAACTGACTTCATTAAAACCAGACAGTAGTTGGTATTTGGGAGAATTTAATGTCCTCTACCTAATTGTGCTTCAGGTTTGTAAAATTATTGGCTAGGTACTGGCTGCCTTGAGTATCAGTCATAGTCCAAGAATGAGTCTTAGCCTTTTCACGTATAGAATCATAGTACTGTTTTCTGTGTCAAATTTGACTGTGTTTAGATCTTAGTAAGCAATTGTTCTATGAATAGAATCTGAGTGACTAGTTCATTGTTAACTGTTGATTACATTAAAGTTTTCATGCTTACTTTTGTTCTTCATTAGGCAATTAATTTCCCACTTATGCTTTCTTTCTCTCTCTCCTTTTACATTATTTTTTATTGCCACCAAAGTTAATGCTGGGTCTTCCCAGTGACCATTTATCCTTTTTTCTTTTCTTTCCTTTGATAGGACAGAGAGAAATTGAGAGGGGGAAGGGAAGGTTGAGAGGGAGAGAGGAAGAGAAACACTTGAAGCCCTGCTTGACTGCTCATAAAGCTTCCCACCTGCAGGTGGGGAGTAGTGGTTTGAACCCAGGTCCTTGCACAAGGTTACGTGTATTGAACCAGGTTCGTCACTGCCCTGCCCCTTATCCTCACCTTTCTTAGGAATGCTTGTTTTTCAACCAAAAATGCATGTTGAGAAGATTGCTCACAGCTGCATATTAAAACTTGCCCATTTATTAACTTATGATACCTTTGGAGCACCCTTCTTTTGCTTGCCATTTAGTATCTCAGTCAAGTTTACTCTTAGGTCCCAGTGTAATGTCTATTGACTTGCTCATTTGAGACACAAGACTACCCGGGACTCCTTTGAATTCTAGTCTCCTTAACCTTTTTATATATTCTTGCTTTATGAGAATCAGAAAGGCTGCCAAGTCAACAGAAACTCAAAGGTTAAACCTGCCTCATCTCTGCAACATATTAAAGCAGTTCTCCGGAGGCTGATGTTTATTAATGACTACTTTGAACCTGAATTCTAGGAGGACTATCTGGATTTTGTAAGATCGCTTGTAAAGGTACATTTGTTTTCTGTTTCTACCATCCATCTTAGGTAGCTGCATTGGCTGTTAGGTTGCATCTGTTTACAACTTAGAGGCTGTTTTATATCTGTGCCTTTGTCCTGACATGGGTCAGGACAAAGGTACTCCAGTAGAACCTGTGAAATTAATCTCAGCATTTCATTTCCCTTAGATTTTGAAATTTAGAGAATGGAGGGGCAAGAATATGAGAGTTAGATCACTTCAAAGTTTCATCTTGTCTCCTGATGCTTGATAGTGGGAGGTAATTCAAATGTAATTTGCAAGTTTCATAGTGTTTCTTGGCTTCTGGCTATCAACAACTGTACATGCAAAACTATAAAGTTAAATAGGTAGTCTTAAAAAGACAGCATTTTATCGAAGCATTATTTTCCAAATTTAATCCGTTTGACTTCTCCTTATTGATTTAGTCATTTGTGCTTATCATGGCCTATGTCTTATTCTTTTTTAAATATATTTTTAAATTTATTTATGAGAAAGAAATGAGGAGAGAGAAAGAACCAGACATCACTCTGGCACACGTGCTGCCAGGGATTGAACTCGGGACCTCATGCTTGAGAGTCCAAAGCTTTACCACTGTGCCACTTCCTGGACCACATGGCCTATGTCTTATTTTGTTCTCATGGGGTTGTTTAGTAAATCTGAAACCTTAATATATTGGGTCAGGAAAGATAGCATAATGGTTATGCTAAGAGATTCTCATGCCTGAGTCTCCAAAATCTTAGGTTCAGTCCCCTGCACCAGGAAAAGCCAGAGCTGAGCAGTGGACTGATAAAAAAGAAAAAGAAAGAAAGAAAAACATAACACAAACAAAAAAACCAAGCAAAAACTACCTTAATATATTAATACCCACTTCAGCAATAAATGTCAATTCTTTTTAAATTTATCTTTATTTATTTATTGGCTAGAGGCAGCCAGAAATTGAGAGGGAAGGGGGATATAGAGAGGGAGAGAGACAGAGAGATACCTGCAGACCTAATTCACCACTCACAAAGTTTTCTCCTGCAAGTGATGACCAAGGGCTCAAACCTGGGTCCTTGTGCATTGTAACATGTGTGCTTAACCAGGTGCACCACCGCCTGCCCCCCCAATTCTTTATAATTCTAGTGAAAGTTAAAATAAGTAGAATCTTTAACTGTTGAACTAAATATATATATATTTCAGAATCAACTGAAGTCATATCTTGCCATCGCTGACCTGCCTATTACATTCCAAAGATCCCTGGGCCAGTTACAACTTTGGAGCTTATGCTGAGGATATTCTCCATGGGAAAAGAATGGAGTCTTGTCCTACACGCCACTGCTTTTGGACAGATTTAGATTTGGAATATTAAGCAAAAGATGGAGAAGACTCCCCTGCCTTTTTCCAGATCCTACTGATTGAAATCCATACTTTTTAAAAATTTACCTTTGAACATTTTCAGAAGTGTGAAATGAAATAGGTACATCCAGCAAGAGGAAAGCACTAATGAAGCACCTCTTCCTCCTGAGGGAAGCCTCCTGGCTTTATTTCAAAGCCCATTTTTTTAAGCCCTGAGTCAGGGGAAGTTTTCTTACTGGAGCTGTGGCAGAGAGAGGTCTGAGGGAGCTATGACATTTCCAAGCCTGGGCTGGGCTGCTGTAGCTGCTCCTTGGCGTTCTATCTTTGTGGTGCTTTTGACAGTTGTCCACAGAGAACAACCCAAGAGAACAACAGATAATTCAGGTCTGTGCAAAAATGCTTTGATGTGGCACCTGTGCCAGCAGAGGGACAGGGCAGAATGGAACCAAGTGCCAACCCTTCCTACCAGAGGGAGAAAGGGAATAAATCAACAGTTCTTTTTCCTGAAAACGTGAGGAGTTTACGGCTTCTCAAACAATGATGACAGCTGTGTTTCCTTGTCTGATGATGATTGGCTTGGGAGGAGGTGGGGGGGTGGATGCTGGTAATTGAAACTCCATTGGGTCCTTCTCAGTTCTATGCTTCCTCTCAGGTTCTTGAGCAAAATGGGAAATGGTTCAGTGAAGCCAAAACATTCCAAACATCCAGATGGCCACCCTGGGAACATCACCAGTGATGCCCTGCGGAGCAAGGTTATGGAGCTGGAGAAAGAGCTGAAGAAGAAGGACACTGAGATCCAGGAACTTAGGGAGCAGCTGTCCAAGCAGACCTCTGCCATCGCTGAGCTCACAGAGGAGCTCCAGAGCAAGTGCATCCAGCTGAACAAGCTGCAGGATGTGGTGCATGTGCAGGGAGGAAGTCCTCTACAGGCATCCCCAGAGAAGGTGCCTCTGGAAGTTCACCGTAGGACCTCAACCTTGGTCTCTCTCCATAGCAGAAGGGGAGCAAAGGCTGGGGTGTCCGCAGAGCCAACAACCCGGACCTATGACCTCAACAAGCCCCCAGAATTCTCCTTTGAGAAGGCAAGAGTCAGAAAGGACTCCAGGTAAGAAGTGCCCACATTCTTCACACTCAAATGGCTTTAATATCATGTGTGATATTTACTGAGTGACATTTATTCAACTTCCTCAATGCAAAAGGTAAATCTCTGATTAACAGATTTGAGGATAGAGGGTTTTCTTAAATGGCTTTGCTTTGCAAAAGAGTCTCTCCTGGAACAGAATTTTAGCAAAAGATTTATTTACTTTTTTTTTAATTTCCTTTTTGTTGCCCTTGTTCTTCACTGCTGTTGTAGTGATTATTGTTGATGTCATCGCTGTTGGATAGGACAGAGAAATGGAGAGGGGAGGGGAAGACAGAGAGGGGGAAAGAAAGATAGACACCTGCAGACCTGCTTCACCGCTTGTGAAGTGTCTCCCCTGCAGGTGGGGAGCCGGGGGCTCAAACCGGGATTCTTATGTGGGTCCTTACTTTTATGAGAGAGAGTGAAGGTGGATAAGAGAGCTTATTACTCCCCACCTGCAGGGGAGTTGCTTCACAGGCGGTGAAGCAGGTCTGCAGGTGTCTATCTTTCTCTCCCTCTCTCTGTCTTCCCCTCCTCTCTCCATTTCTCTCTGTCCTATCCAACAATGACGACACCAATAACAACAAAAATAATAACTACAATAATAAATAAAACAAGGGCAACAAAAGAGAAAATAAATAAATACAAAAATTAAAAGAGAGAGTGAGAGAGTTAATTACTAGAGCACCACTCAGTCCATCAGAAACAAAGCTTGGAGTCAGCTGTGAGCTTTGGGATATGCAATTCCTATGCTCTACCACTGAGATATGTCTCTGGTTCCAGAATGTTTATTTAAATCAGGAGTTGTGCTATACCTGTATATTGATTTGTGTGCCTGAAGAGCTGAGTCTACCAAAGTCGTTTTCATTGACTGAAGAAGTACTTTTAGAAAGCCTTCCTATGTCTATTCTACAGGAGTGAACTTAAAAGTGTGCACAAATCACAGTGAGTTATTAATATGTGACCCAAAATCTGCTTCTTTGTCCCTCAGTCTACAAGTGCCATGGAAAAGGGACAAGATTCCCATTCATTCATTGTGCAGTTTAAATCAGACACTATCTTATGCCAGTCACTGTGTTAAATAATAAGTATTTATCAGTGAATAAACAGGTACAGAACCTTTCTTAATGGAATATGCACAGTATACACAGAAAAAAATTGTAAGCACTGTGTGATTAATAATTGTGGTAAATTATATAAAAGAAGTCAACAGTCCAGTGGGCATGGGAGGAAAGAAAGGCAAGGAGGCAAATAGGATTGCAATTGTCAGAAAGGCCTGGCCAAAGGGGGTGACCTTTAACTGAGATTCAAAGGAAGGAAAAGATCATTGATTAGTTGTAAAGGGCATTTCAGGCTAAGAGAGCAATTAAAAAGTAGAATAGATTTTTATTTCAGAATTTATTTTTAAAAATGAGGATTAAAAGAATGTATAAGCATGTAACATGCCACTCATATATGTATGCACAGGTGTGCAAGTATGTGTACACATGTGTGTGTACATTTCTTCTATAGATAAAGTTTACATTTTCTAACCAGAAAAGATTGATTAGAAACATCAAAAATTAGGGTGCCCTTTTTGAATTATTTTAAGTGATTAAGTATTTACTAGTTGAAATTAGATTCTTTGTCTTGATAATGTCTTTTCCTGAGCCTGGACCACTCTTACACACTGCAAGATTTATGAAATTAAAACAAATTTTAATTTATCCCCAAGCCCAAGTAAAATAAGTCAAGATAAAACATCTTATTTAAACAAGTAAACAGTTATTTGATAACAAGATTGTAAAGGGAGGCTTCATTCATAAATTTTTCAAAATTACTTGGCACACAGTGAATAATTAATAAATATTTGTTAAGAAAACAAGTCATTGGATTAATAGTCATAACACTTTGTGAATAAGAGAAAGCTGATTAATGTTAAATTTCAGAAGTTCTCTAAGTTCAAAAGTTTTATTTATATATTAATCATTTAATAGTGGTTTATAAGATTATAAGGAAGAGGGAGTTGGGTGGTAGCGCAGTGGGTTAAGTGCACGTGGTGCAAAGCGCAATGATCCAGGCAGCATAAGGATCCAGGTTTGAGTCCCCAGCTCCCCACCTGCAGGGCAGGGGGGTCCCTTCACAGGCAGTGAAGCAAGTCTGCAGGTGTCTATCTTTCTCTCCCCCTCTCTGTTTTCCCCTCCTTTCTCCATTTCTCTCTATCCTATCTAACAATGATGACAATAATAATAACTACAACAACAATAAAAAACAAGGGCAACAAAAGGGAAAATAAATAAAATTAAAAAAAAGATTATAAGGTAGAGTTCCTCACCACACCCACCAGCAGAATACTGTGAATACCACAACCCCTGCAAGAATAACCACCATAGTTCTCATAGAGAGAGATAGGAGCCCAAAGTTTTACTATTTACTGTTTTGAAAATTTCTTCTCTATATCTGTTGCAAAAGTAATGATTGTTGGGGGCCAGGTGGTGGTGCATCCTTTTTTTTTTATTTATAAAAAGGAAATACTGACAAGACCATGGGATAAGAGGGGGTACAATTCCTACCACCAGAACTCCTTATCCCATCCCCTCCCCTGATAGCATTCCTAATCTTTATCCCCCTGGGAGTATGGACCCAGGGTCATTATAGGGTGCAGAAGGTGGAAGGTCTGGTTTCTGTAATTGCTTCCCTGCTGAACATGGGCATTGGCAGGTCCATCCATACTCCCAGCCTGTCTCTCTCTTTCCCTAGTGGGCAGAACTCTGGGAAGTGGGACTCCAGGACACATTAGTGGGGTCCTCTGCCCTGGGAAGTCTGGTTGACATCATGGTAGCATCTGGAACCTGGTGGCTGAAAAAGTTGAGATATAAAGCAGAACAAATTGTTGACTAATCATGAACCTAAAAGTTGGAATATTGTGGATGAAGACTTGGGGTTTCCAATTTGGAAAAAGCTAGCAGGTCTATTTTAGGTATATTCCAAGGGAACCATGACCCTACTAGTTTTTGCCTGCACCTGACATCCAATATGCAGGTGACCTCAGTTATTGTCTGGGGACATTGTGTCATAGTTGGAAAAAGGACCAGAAAGCTGGATCAGGGAAGACAGTAGCTCCCTAATATGGGAAAAGTATATTAATATTGTTGATTATAAACCCCATCAATTTGATCTGGGGCCCACAGTCAGTACAGGAGCCTGTGTCACCTCTGCATCCCTGTAGGTCTGAGCTCACAGTCTGTGGTTAATGCTAGCAACATTCCAGGCTGTGCCAATTTCAGGACCCATCATCCTCTGGTGATAGATGGAGTATGCTATTCAACCTCCCTTCAGAGAATGAAACACTTACTACCCTTGTTGATCCACACTGAGGGCCAGGTCCTATAGGGGCTCACAGAGGGGTCCATTATGTTGTTCATGATGGAGTTGATCAGTGATAGTGGAGAGAGGGATCTGTTAGAGGTCTAGGCTCATCATGTCTGTGTGGGAATCCCAGGACTCACTGACTAGGGCCCCAGGTGATGGGGTGGCCTGGTAGTGACTAAAGGGCCATCATTAAAGTATGCCAGTCTCTTGCTCTTATTTTGCTTTTGTAGTCCTTACTTTGTCTGACAAAGTTAGCTTTGGAGTGATTGAGGGACATACAATAGGAAGTAGGTGAGGAGGGTATCTAGGTCTATTGTAGAAACTATTTGACTATGTACTTTATGATGTCTTTTTAGGTCTTTCTGCTTGCTTGCTACATTTATTGACTCACTAAAAAATACTGTGTACTTTTGCTTTACAGTATATGTTTCCCCCCAATTTCTGGATACATGTACATATGCCCTATCTCATGGACCCTGGTCTATATCTAGATTTTGAGGTTTGTTAAGAAGTGTACCACCCAAAGTGGAATTAAGGAGGCCTGTGAGTTAGGAAAGGTCTCACCAGAGTAATGAAGCTGGTAGGTTGACATTCCATGCCTGATATCTTTGGATGCAGTCCGAAGTAAAACATGCCTTTTAAGCGTATAAGACCTGTGCAAAGACCCAGGTTCAAGCCCCTCCTCCCCATTTGCAGTGGGGATGCTTTACAAGTGGTGAATTAGGTCTGCAGATGTCTATCTTTCTCTCTCCCTATCTCCCCTTCAATTTCCTTCTGTCCTATCAAATAAAATAGGGGAAAGAAAGAAAAAAATGATTGCTGGGAGCAGTGGATTTTTAGTGCCAGCACTGAGCACCAGTGATAATCCTGGTGACAATAAAATAAATACATAATTAAAAGGATTTAACAAAGTAATAATTGTTTATTTTAATGGTATAACTTCATAAAACATAAATTTTATAGTTATATACTTATTCAAAAATCATATGCTATTCACTGTCCTTGTTGACATAGCAGGTTCACATTTAGTGTTCATTTATGTATTATATTGCTAATTATATGTAAATGTAATTTTTAATACAAGGACTCTTTCAAACAGAAATGTACTTATATCTAATGCTGTAAGGGAATTTAATAGCAATTCATCACTTTGACTCACTTTGATGACATATTTCACCATATTTCTTATCTTGAACCAAAATTATGTCAGTTATTTCATTCTAAAGACTAGTGCTAACCTTGAGGCAGAACTCATGGTGTTAGGTAACTGAGATAAGAGTATTATTTTCTATTTATTAACTGTATTCTTAATAGATAAAAATAATACACAGTCAATTTCTCAGTCAAACCATTCTCCTTTTGGTCTTTGTGAAGTGTGGGCATGGGGGAGTTCAGGAATAAGGACTAGCAGTGATTCTCCTTATCATAAAGGCAAACCAGGTAAGTGCATGAGGTCATGATGCAGAAATGAGATGAGTCCATAATGAGTTAGTTTTACAGAGACCTAGCTAGATCGTTCAGAACAGACTACGTTGCTTCTGCTTTCATAGTGAACCCACTGCCTTCATATCAGACAGTTCAGTTATAGAGAAAAACTGCTAAATTAGCTTTGGATATTTTTATGTATCTTTTCTGTTCTCCACCAAGTATTTTGTAAATTACAATTTTCTAGGTGTTAGAATATTTGAAATATTGATAAATGGGCACATCAGTTACAGTTCTCGTGGTGCATCCCGTGAGTACCCATTCATTGGGGAAACTGACGATCCTTCCTAGCTGACTGAATCCACATGGATCCCAGTCACTTTCAAAGCCAGCAACAAGCAGCTCCTGACAGCTTTCAACCTGACGCTGTTGACTGGCTACGGAAGAAGGGCAAACGCTAGAAGAAGAAGAAGAAGAATCAGTTACTAACAAAAGAATGGTTACCATATGCAATTGTTTGACAACCTAGCCAAGCAGTTCCTGTTACATGTTGGAGAATTTAAGATACTGGTCAAAGTGACTCTCTTAGTTTTTCTAGGGTTCTCATGAGCTGTTATAAAGTTTTCTGACTTAATTTCTGACTGGGATCCTACTAATAAGTGTCAAATACACTTTGGATAATGTTTTCCTTCTACACTGGAGTGGAAAACCATTAAATGGTCTTTCAGTCTTTGAGGGCTTTTTATTTGTTTGTCTGTCAAAAAAGATACCTCTCATGAATTGTCAGTAGTAAGCAGGAGCCTCACTAGAGAGTCCTGGCCCTGCAACCATTGACAGTATTAGGTGTATGTGCAACAGAGAAAGATGTCTGTGGAATGACATCTTTGCAATTTAAGGGATCAGTTTCATTAATTCATAAGAAACTGTCAAGCCCATTCTCCAACAGTCTATGAATCTGCCAAGGCTCCGGTATTCCACAGTACTGTAAGTAGCCAGACTCAGGGCAACTTTTTTTTTGTCCCATCAAATCTTCTGAAGGATATAGAGGACATGAAACTATATTTGTACTTCTCTGCTTCCTGCTCTAATCTGTGTTGTCCAGCATGGTAAACAATAGCAAAATGTGGCCTTGAACAATTGAAAAGTGTCACCAAGAGACTGAATTTTTAATTTTGAAGAATCTAAAAATTATATAGCCATATGTACCTAATGGCTATTAAATTGACTATGCTAATTTTTTTCTTATTATAACCTCTGTCTCCTGAGATGGGAATTATGAGCTAGTAAGGTTTTAATAAGCTATAGACTTGATAGAGAACATAAAACCTGGGGACCAGGTGGTGGTGTAGCTGATTGAGCATACATATTAGAATGCACAAGGACCCAGGTTCCAGCCCTCGATGTCCATCTGCAGAGGGAAAGCTTTAGAGTGGTAAAGCAGTGCTGTAGTTCTTTCTCTCTCTCTCTCTCTATCACTCTGTCTCTGTCTCTCCCCCTTTCCCTCTCAATTCCTGGTTATCTCTATCCAATGAATAAATATATAATTTAAAAAAAGAGAAAATAAAATTTGTGTTAAGTTTTAGAGCAAAGCCATGGAAAGTGAGAATAAGTCTGTCAAGTTGAGGTGGATACAAGGTAGAATAACTCTTGAGGAACACTGAGCCCACAGGACTTCTGTAAGTGACTTGGCTTCCTGCCCACCGACCATTAGTTCTTTAGAAGCATGCAGCTCTGTGGGCACATAGCCGGTTCCTATTATAGGTTCCAAGCCTTCCTGAAAGATCATAAATCTTGATGAGTCAGAATACCACAGTATATCAGCCACTCTGATCTCAGATTTAAATTTAATGTTGAACATCAGAAGACCAAGGCTTAAAGAACCCTAGAGATTATTAAATCTTGCCCTCCTTCCTGGAGATGTGAGCACATAGGTTCAGGTGAGTTGCAGAATATGCGATGGGATTTGACCAGGCATATATTCAGCTCCAAGATTCTTGAGTTTGAGAGCAGTCCTTTCCCTCTACTGTCACAGTGATCTTACAACTTCCCACTAGGATGAAAGACTTCAAGCCAGAACAATCTGGATTCAAGTCTCCTTTACTATCATGTGTCCTACTGATTGGTGCTTGGAATGGCATTGCTTTCCAGCTTCTCCCAAAGTATTGAACATACCTACCCCTTGCACCAATAGTCAACAAGTGCTGGGTCCTCAGAGCACAGGCTTGTATTGAAAAAAAAAAACCAAACAAACACAGAGCATGAGCTTGCTATGCTTCTGGAATAGACTGATGTATTTGGAGAGACAGGGTGGGGCCCCAGCTGCACACAGTATTTCTCAGAGCTGAGAAGGGAGTCTGCGTGGCAAAGGAGGATGAGGAAGAAATCACACAGCTTTTGTCTGTCTGACTTCACTTGAGCAACAAGGAAAGAATGTATCCAGAGGTGAAACCTTTGACTAAAAGGAATGTTCTGTTTATGTGAACATTGTTTAGTGAACTTGGATACCAGCAGGGTACAATGATGTAACTCATGCTGAATAAGTGGCACACAGGTGGATTAATCAGGAACATCTGACAAGTTTTGGGTATGAAGGCCTTCTCATCAAGAGCACTGGAACTATTTTCTTAAAGCCATTTTTATAATTTTTATTTATTTATTGGCTAGAGATAGCCAGAAATTGAGAGGAAGGGGAAGAGAGAGAGGGATAGAGACAGAGAGACAGACACCTGTAGCACTACTATACCACTTGTGAAGCTTTCCCCCTTAGATGAAGGCTGAGGGGGCTTAAACCCAGGTCCTTGTGCACTGTAATGTGTGCACTCAACCAGGTGTGCCACCACCTGGCCTTGAGAACACTGAAACTATCATTTGAAACTATTGTTCTTCTGAGAAAAGAAATGATAAAAATGTGCCTTCTGACTTCAAATGTTGACTCTAGTTTTAGGAAGCACAATTAGTTCCATTTTTCACTTTCACCCCAGGGACAGAATAGATAATAGTGGAAAATATTAGTGAGTCATTAGTTAACAAAAGGGAAGAGTATGTTTGTTATTATTTGTGTCTCCTTCCTAACACACTGCTGAACCTTAGCATTTCTATAAAATGGGCATTTGAGTGTGGCTTATAGAAATGAGACTCCTTCATATTGAACAGGGGTATTTCTATAAAATGGTCATAACACTTGTGCTACACACTACTCTAAATGTCTCACAAATCGGGGTTTACTTAATACTCATTAAAAAAAAAACCTATAAGACAGGGAGTCAGGCAGTAGTTCAGTGGCATAAGTGCAGGTGGCGCAAAGCACAAGGACTATTATAAGGATCCCTGTTCAAACCCCCAGCTCCCCACCTGCAGGGGAGTTGCTTCAAAGGTGGTGAAGCGGGTCTGCAGGTGTCTATTTTTCTCTTCCCCTCTGTCTTCCCCACCTCTCTCCATTTCTCTCTGTCCTAAAAAAAAAAACCTATAAGATGCCATTCACCCCCATTTTATAAATTAGAAGCATTCAAATTATGAGGTTACACAGCTTTTTTAATATTGGAAATAAGACCTAGAACAAAAGAAATCTGCTATCTAACATATGTTCTAATAATTCTTTTATACTACATTTTCAGAAGGAAAATTCAAGGAAAACTCTTCATATTTTAGTTGGGAAACTTTGTAAAATACTAGATATAATCCCTCTCCTGGGGATATATCCTAAGGAACCAAACACACCCATCCAAAGATTTGTGTACACCTATGTTCATAACAGCACAATTTGTAATAGCTGAAACCTGGAAGTCACCTCATAACAGCACAATTTGTAATAGCTGAAACCTGGAAGCCACCCAGGTGTCCAACAACAGATGAGTGGCTGAGTAAGTTATGGTATATATACACAATGGAATATTACTCAGCTATTAAAAATGATGAATTCACCTTCTTCATCTCATCTTGGACAGAGTTTGAAGGAATCATGTTGAGATAAGACAGAAAGAGAAGGATGAATATGGAATGATCCCACTCATAGACAGAAGTTAAAAAAAAATAAGAACAGAAGGGGAAACACAAAGCAGAAGTTGAACTCGATTTGGTATATTGTTCCAAGGTAAAGAACTCTGAAGCGGAGGGAGTTTTCAGGTCCTGGAACATGATGGCAGAAGAGGATGTAGGTCAGGGGTTAGAGTGTTATGTGAGAAAACAAAGAAATGTTATACGCGTACAAACTATTTTACTGTTGTAAACTGTTAATCTCCCTAATAAAGGAAAAAAAATCTTGAAAAAATACTAGATATATAACTAAAAAGGGTGTTTTAATGTTTTTTAGGGGGTATGAATACAAAAAATTCCATACTAATATTTATGCTTGGAAATTATGCTTTCAGAAAGTGCTGTCCTGTTATCAGACTGCATAGAGAAAAGTTTTTCTAGGGTCTGAGAGGTTAAAAGAAAACAACTTTTTTTTCTTCTTTCATGGAATTATAGACTTAATGTCATGTAAAATGTTTGGTGTCTAGATTTTATATAGATTATTAAGTAAAAATAAGAGCATCAGCAATACTTTTATTTAATTGATCTGACATTGGCTGACAATATTATAAGATTTTGTGGTTCACTCCTATGTGTGTGTGTACAGGACCCACCATACCCACTCATTCTTAATCAACAGTTGGACTGTTAACAGCTTTGTGCCGTGTTTTAAAGTATGATTGCCTTAACCTAGGTCTTCAGGGAAATAAAGAATAAATGAATTTCCCTAAACCAAGGGAGGAAGAGAAAAGTTCAGTTTTTTTGGTAATCAATCTGATAGCTGAAAGCTGTGGATAATGGTAGCGAGGGGAAATAGTCAGTGTTTAAAAGCCAGTATGAATCATTATAGTAGCGATGTGCATTTAGACACTCAGAACAGAACTCAGGAATGGGAAGAGAAAACTCAGTTCTGGGTGAAATGGTAGAAGTGTCTTGTTTTCTGGGCATTATCTCATAGAGACTAGAGGTGGGCATTTATAAACACATCTCCTTATACTGGAGATGAAGAGAGAAACACAGAGTTATTTGACAGCTTGTTCAAAGTTGGGCTTGGAATTGGTAGTTGATGGAGCGAAGTTTTGAGTCTGGAACTGCCAGACACCCAATGCCCCCCCAGATTCAAAGAGAGTTCCCAGTTCTCTTTGTAGTTGCCCTTTGCCCCTCTCATTTTATCCTCAAATCTTTCAGCCTGTCAATTGGTAGGTCTTAAGAAAGTTATTTAGCTAAGCTTCAGAAAACATTAGGGATTCTTGTTTCAGATAGTTTTAAATCTAAATGCTCATTCTAAGTTAGCTGGCTCAGCTTCCCCTTGTCTTCAGTTATACAACTAAGACCTATACCATACATTCTGATATATATGTGGGAGTTAAGGCCCCAAACATGCATGATTTCACTGCTCCAGGCCATATATATTATCACTATATATACATATATATATATAAACACTTTATATATAAAACACATAGATGTGAATTATATCACAAAATCTTATAATATTATAAACCAGTAAGCAAAATTACTATATATATGATTTACAAAATTATAAGATAACAGGGATATAATTACACTCCACTCCCACCATCACAACAGTTCTGTGCCCCCCACTCTCCCTCCAATGGCAACCACCATAATTATACCAAGGTCATAGTTATGGATTGAATATATATATTCTTTTCAAGTTTATGTGCTTCAATTCTCTATATTCCACTTTTGTGTGAAATCATCCCATAGCTGTCCTTCCCTTTTCCTCTTCCCTTTCAGATAATAGAGACAGTGCCTAACTTCCTCAGGTGTTCACCAGAATCTTTTCCCTCTCAGTGATGGTGCAGAAACAAATATTCCTTGTCACAAAAAGTTCTGGGTCTTGGTGAAGCTGGAGTTCAGAGCTCTCTGGTCATCTTCCCTTAACATTTTCCTTCCCTCTGGGAGTATGTACCAAAATTCTTTTTTGGGGTGCAGAAGGAAGGAGTTCTGGCTTCAGTAACTGCTTCTTCAATGGGCATGGGCATTGGCTGGTTAATCCATACCCCCAGCTTGTCTCTATCTTTCCCAAGTAAGATAGAGTTCTGAAGAGGTCACGTTCTGGGACACACTAGTGAGGTCATCTGCACAGGGAGGTCTGGATGGGAACATAATAGCATCTGGAACTTGGTGGCTAGAAGGGAATAAGTTGTAAAGCAGGACAAGATGTTTAATAAACAGGAACCAAAGAGTAGTAGAGCCAACAGGGACCTTAGGGTGGAAAGAGGCAAGGACATCTATTTTTGTGTATGTTCCTAGGAGCCCAATACTCTCGTAATCTTTGCTTAAGCTTAATAGTTAACATGGAAGTAGAATAGAGACGTTGTCTGGGAGGATGATGTCAGAGTAGAGAATATTACTTGAAAGCCAGTTTAGGGCAGCTTCCCAACTTGAAAAGACATATAAATACAATTAATTATTTACTACATCGATCTGATCCAGGGCATGTGTTTATTCATATTTAGAAGAGGAACCTGTATAACCTTAGGGTACAGTCAGCCTGAGCTCATAGTCCACAGTCACAGCTGGGAACATCTAAGCTGCACATACTGCAGGACCAATACTAAACAATTGGCAGAGTAGGATCACCCAGACTCCCTTCGGAGAGTGAGCCAGTCCTTACCCTTGCTAGTTTATAGTGAGGGTAAGGTCCTGAAAATGCCCACAGATGGACTAATGAGGACAGTCCTGATGGAAGTGACCAGTGATGGAGAAGAGAGGAATCCATTAGATGTCTAGGCCCATAGTATCTATGTGGGAATCCAAGGATTCCTTAACTAGGATTCCAGGTGATGAGGTATAGGCCACTTTTTCTTTCTTACAGATTGAAGCTAGCTAAACAGACAGGCAGACACCACATCACCAGAGCTCCTTCCAGGACAGTGCCACTACCTCTGTGTGTGAGATCTCAGACCTGTTCTATGCAAATGGCAAGGCATGCACCCTACCCAGATGAGTTGCCTCTTTGTCCCCTGTACTCTGGTATTTGTATATAACACAGACTGCATAGCCACATGTAATGCCCTTGCCCTAGCTAGCAGCCATAATGCCCAGGATTGACTTCTTCAGATTAAAACTCTCAGTTCAATGACTGCTTGATAAACATTTAATCAGTGGAACTCAAATTTTAATGTTTGCTCCTTCTTTACCTTCCCTTTTTTTAAAAAAAATAATTTTATTAGGGAAATAATCATTTACAAGACAATTGTTATCACATGAGTACAATTTTTTAAATCTCCCTGCAATAGGTGTCTACCAACAGCTCAGTCCTTTCTGACATTTCTTTCTGCCTCCCTCCCCCCTTTTCTTTCACTTCTGCTTTGATTTTGCTTCTTTCTAATTCCCACCAGCTCTCAGTGTCAGTCTAATCAATGACCATATGTACCAGTTTTGGAAACCTATTATAGCCCAGGCACATTCTGAGTGGTTTCATTTCTTTTCATAATAGACTAATAGGTAAGTACTGTTATCTGAGGCTTAGGAAGCATGTGTAACTAGTCTGTGTAGTAGTGTTAAAAGCTATGGAAACCCCTCACCCTTGTAGTTATAAACAACTGTAATTTAATTTGAGCAATTCTGGTACCTGTATTCTGCTTATTTTGTTTTTATCTTACCAACTGATAGGATGGAGTGGTGATAGTAGTTTGTAGACCTGCTTGGCATTGGGTAAGGAATTGTAGATCTGGCATTGAGTTGCTCTCCTGGAGATATGGGCAAAGCCTCCAGCTGCCCTCACTTAGTTTTTCTAGGTGTCTGCTAAAATGGGCTACTCCTTTCTGACCTCAGTCCTTATTATCTAAACATTCCATGCCTTTTTCGATCCTGCCTATCTTCTTGATAGAATCTCAGGGAAGGTCATAGTAGCAACAATGTAATTGAGAAAACAATGATATTTATTTCTTTATCTCTCTCTTGAACTTTTTGCTTTTCTAGCATGAGATTCCTTGGTTAAGGATGTTGATCATGCAGGATATCAAGAGACATACATTTTAAAATTCAGAGTCTTGGGCACTCATGTTCTTAAAAGCATTATTTACAATAACCAAAAGGTAGAGCAGTTCAGATGTCTATTTATGGGTCAACAGATAAACAAATTGTCATATATAAACACAGTGAGATATTATTTGGTCTTAAAAAGAAGGACATTCCTTCCTTGGGCCATGAAGACGTTATGCCAAGTGAAGTAAGTCAGACCCAAAAGGCTGTATTATTTCACTTATATGAGGTGCTTAGAGAAATCAAATTCATAGAGATATAAAGTAAATTGGAAGTTAGTAGGCAATAGAAATCAGAGAGAATGGAGTTATTGTTTGATGGGTACAGAGTTTCAGGTTAGGGTGATGAAAAACAATGTTCTGGAGATGAATTTAGGATGAAAAAAATTGTTCTGGGGGGCCAGGCAGTAGTGCAGTGGGTTAAGGGCACATGTCACAAAGCAGAAGAACCAGCATAAGGATCCCGGTTCATTCCCCCAGCTCCCCACTTGCAGTGGGGGTTGCTTCACAAGCAGTGAAGCAGATCTACAGGTTTCTATCTTTCTCTCCTCCTCTCTGTCTTCCCTTCCTCTCTTGGTTTCTCTCTGGTCTATCCAGCACCGACAACAGCAATGGCAATAATAAAAATAAGTAACAACAACAAGGGCAACAGAAATGGAAAAAGATGGCCTCTAGGAGCAATGGATTCATAGTGCAGGCACCAAACCCCAGCAATAACCCTGGAGGCAAAAAAAATGTTCTGGAGATGAATGTCAGTAAGAGTTGCAAACCAATGGAGAGATACAAAATGCTACTGAAGTATACACTAAACAAAGTAGAATAAGATATGACAGTGTCTTGGGAATGACACACATTAATTGGTTATTGTTTTAATCATTGTTGATTACTTAATGGTATTTGAGCAATTGCTTGGTGAAGTTTTTGTTTGTTTGTTTTTTTGCTGGGGCTCAATGCCTACACTGTGAATCCACTGCTCCTGGTGGCCATTTTTTTTCCATTTTTTCTTTTTCTTTTTATTTGAGAGCACAGAGAGAAATTGAGAGGGGGAGGGGAGAGAGAGAGAGAGAGAGAAAGATAGATACCTGCAGATATGCTTCACTACTCATGAAGCATTCCCTTTGCAGGTGGGGAACAAGGGCTAGAACACAGGTCCTTGTGCATGATGGAATGTGTAATTAACCAGATGTGCCACCACCCAGCTCTCCTTGGTGAATTTTAATGGAGGTTTATTCTCAGGGTTGTAGAAATATAGATGGAAAGCCAACTTCATACTTGCTGACATTTTTCTTATTCACAGCTCTGATTCTTAACCTTAAGTGCACAGTATAAATACCTGAGATGTATTAAAAAATACTGATCCTGAGTTGCAACCCCTAGTCTGATCACATTTGGTGTAAGACCATGGTTATCCGCATATCCTATGGTCTTGTCACTAATTCTATTTTATAAATAATAATTGAAAAAATATAAATATTTTTAAAGAAAAAGAAACACTTTCCTAGCAATCACAATCACAATGAGCTCCAGAACTGTTAAGTTTGATGATCTAAGAACAATTCTCTTTGCAGGCATTTCAAAGAACTGCTTACCATTTCTGCCTAATTGCCATGCAGCACAATGATGATTATGCATGTCATTGAGTATGTCAGATTAGCTTCCTTGTAAGTTTTGGTTGTTCTCCACGTTTCATTGTTAAACTCTGCACTTTGATGCTCCTGGGAATTAGATCATCTGCACATCGATTGTGAGCATGAAGTAACAGTAAGCATGATTAAATTATAACTGGACTTAATTCCATGGGCAGCAGGATAAGAGAACTGACCCAAGAGTCATGCTCATTTTCTGATTAAATGCGCTCTGGCCTCATCTTTCTCATGCTAGTGTCTTAAATTATAAACTTGTATGTTTATTTTTTTTTGTTGGCTCATCACTCAAAAAGTTGGGGAGAATGAGCTAGAGAGATGTACCCTAGTTTTTGTCTATTTGTTTATTTAGGTGGTTGACATTTCCCACCTCCAGTCTTGTCTGTGTTCCCATTTAAATTAGAAGAAAATATTAGAATACCCTTTAACAACCTGAATTTTGTACATAGAATTCCTTCTATGTACCAGTTGCAATTCTAAATTTCAGGTAATAAGAGGATAAAGATAGCATAGTTACTTCCTTGAAGAACCCAGACTCTTTTGGGATTACACTGTATTGTATTCTGTGGTTAATGTTCCAAGAGATTGAGCTCTGTAACATGGAGGGAACCTATTTTGCTTGGTGGAACCAGGGAACCTCCACAGAGATGATGTTGAGTTGGACTTTGAAGGAAGCATGGTGGGATTGAGACAAGAGACCCTGGCTTATTGGAAGGTGTGCAAGTAGTGCAGGAGGCCGAGGTATCCCATGCATAAAGTTACTGGATAACCAGAGGGACTGGGTTCTCTATAGTTTTCATATAGTTTTACTAACATTTGGAGGGGTCTCCCTATGTAAAATAAAAGTAAGTTTTAAGTACAGCAGTTTTATAGAAATTCAAATTCAAATGTTAACTTGCTGGTAACTCACTAGCTTTGAGTATTAACCATCCCTTATGTAGTATATTTTACATACTCGGTACTGTCCTTAGTGCTTTATATTATTAATTAATTGAATACTCTGAGAAATCCAGTAACCTTGAACTGCATTTATTATCATTTCACAGGTTAGGAAGCTCAGATATTAAGTGACCAGCCCATAGCAGATAGGAATCAAAGTCCAGGTCTTATACCCATAACATTTGCTTTATGATACGCTTTATATAATATATATCACTAAGCCATGAAATCATGCTCAAAGGAATTCCTGTAGATAAGAAAGAAAACAGAGGCTGCTGGCCCTTGCTTTGCACTGAGCCTTGTGCAAAGAAGATTGCATGGGAAGTGCTTTGACCTGACAAAAACAAACAGTGAAAATACAGGCCTCTAATATGCAGGGACAGAGAAAGAAGATTGAAGGCCCAGCATAACAAGAGCTGTTGTGGACTTTGACAAATTAAACTTCTCAAAGTAATTTAGAGGACAGGAATTTACTGCTCCAAAGAATGTTGGTTATGTAACTTAGGGGGGTATAAAAGGATTAGGAGGTTGCCACTGATGGGAGTGAATGTAAGATCTAGTGGTGTTGAAAGGACTTTGAACTGAACAGAGGGTCTTGGCAGCTTCTCATTTCTCCATGGTTTCCAAAAGTCCTCTATCATTCTGTTCACTCACTCCCACACCCAACATTTTATAATGACTACCATTCCTAATGACTACTGCCACCATTTTAAAATACCTACTGTATCCTTGACTTTACTTATGTCCATAATACTCCCACAAAGCAGGTACTGATTGCCATGCTCTTTGTTCACAGAGAACTATGAGAATCAGAAAGATTAAATGATTTCCTCAAAGCCACATGCCTGGGCAAAGGCAGAGTTGGCATTTGAACATAGGATTATGGATTACACAGCTATACTCACGCTTCAGGTTTTATTTTATTTTTATTAACTTTTTGTTGTGCAGAAATAATAAAGTGAATATACCCAAGCAACCACTACCCAGGTCATGAAATAGTGAGTTGCTATACCTTAGAAATCTCTCCTATTCCCATTGCCAGTTACTCAAAAGAAGCCTCTAGTGACACTAGTGTTAGAGGTGTTCTTTTTTTTTTTTTTAAGTTGGAGTTATGCTCCTTTGCTTTTATGAAAGACCTACATTTGTCCCTGTTCCGTCATTCTGCATAAGTATTACCACCACATTTGCAGAAGTAGTATAGTACTCTGATGCCTCTCTCTATCTCATAAAATAAACAAATAAATCATTGTAGAAATGCTTTATAAAAACTTTTCTCATTCCTGATTATGATCCAATAAGTTCCTTGTAGGGAAGAGTGAGGTGACTGTGGAGCCCACTGTCTCTTGTTTATCATGATTCGTTGGGCTGTTTTGATGTTAATAGGTCTCCAGTGTTTTCCAGCAGGTTTGTAAACGTGTTTTAATCAGCCTTTGTTGTTATTTTATGTTAACTGGGAGAATTGTGCAGATAATATCTGACAAATTAACATTCTAATAATTGCCCTAAGCTGCCACTTAAGCAGAAAATTCAAAAACCTAGGAGAGAGAACTCTTACTCTTTTCTAACAGTACAACATTACAGAGCCTGTTTATGTATTAAACTAAGCTGACAGAACATGGGAGCCTCTTTGAGACCATGGGTCATGCTTAATTAATTGTTACAATAAATGCTTGATAAAATATGCTGGATTGAATGGACATAGCTACAAGTGCTCTAGAAGTTTAGAACTGAATAAAAAAGTTGTGTGACTTGTAATATCCAGAATAGATCATAAGCAACTCCTTGCTAGATGAATCAAGTTTGGGAAGGTTGAGGGGAGAAGAAACTAAGTGAATTTAAAGGAGAAAGAATGTGCCAAACTTGAAAATAAAGCTGGTGGGCATAAGAAGCTATGAGGATAAGATACCTGCCTATTAGCAAAGGTTTTGTTTTAGGAAGTACTAGATATAGAGAATGGAGCCATGTGATAGGATCGTGGAATACTGATTTTTCCCCCTGTGGATAAAATGATTTTCATAGTACTTCCATGGAATGTTAACAGGAGTTAATCTAAACTAAACACACACACACACAGAGAGAGAGAGAGAGAGAGAGAGAGAAACAATGTGTTTTGGGAAACCTTAAGAGGTTTTTGAATCTTCAAAGTCTGCAATGTACATTTCCAAATCTATTTAAATTGAACACACTTTTGCTTATAATGGATCAGTTCTTCTTGGGACATAGAGGAATTAGGACACCTGGGCTAGAATGTTACACTAACATGAAAGGGCCATGGAAGTTGAAGCATTATGGGTATTGTTGACAGCTCTACCAAACCTGCACTAAGCAGAACACAAAGCAGAGACATTGCTAGGTTTAGTGCATGACAAAAGAAGGAGGTTGGGATAAAATCAGCTTTACAGAAGATTAATCTAAAATTTTGATATAGGAGAAAATGTTAGAAACTTATATCAGAAAAGAGGCTGTTAAAGTTATCCAGGGCTAAGATTTTTTTTTTCTTCATCTTTGGTGAGCCTTGAAAATGAAAAATTGAAATGGATAAAGATGTTAAGATTTGGTGATTAGGTAAACAATTTTAGAGAGCCTAACTGATGATGAAATCTGTAGGTAAGAAGGAATTTCTGTGCACTACTTCTTTTTGCTTCAGGTAGCCTAGTGATCTGATAGAGTCATAAAATATCTAATTCTATGACCTTTTATCTTTTGGGTGAGACTTTTCATTTTCAGTTTTTAAGATTTGCTTATTTGTTATGTGAGAAAAGGAGAGGGAGAAATAGAGAGGGAAGGAAAAAAAAGGGGAGGAGAAAGGAGAGGGAGAAGAGAGGAGAGGAGAGGAGAGGAGAGGAGAGGAGAGGAGAGGAGAGGAGAGGAGAGGAGAGGAGAGGAGAGGAGAGGAGAGGAGAAAAGAGACCATCTTGACATACACAGTGTCTAGGATTGAATTCAGAATCTCAAATATTAAGGTCTGGGAGGTGCTGTAGTAGATAAAGAAATTGGACTCTCATGCAATGTCCAGCAGCACATATACCAGAGTGATGCCTAGTTATTTCTCTCTCTGTCTGCCTATATTCTTCATAAGTAAATAACTAATGTCTATAGAAAAAATGCAGAATCTCAAGTATTTAAATCTTGTGATCTACTACTGAACCACTTCCCTCGTTGGGCTGCTTGCCATCTTTCTTTCTAGAAAGACTACCAGTTTCTTTCTTTCTTTCTTTCTTTCTTTCTTTCTTTCTTTCTTTCTTTCTTTCTTTCTTTCTCTCTCTCACTCTCTCTCTCTTTCTTTCTCTTTCTTTCTTTCTCTTTCTTTCTTTCTCTTTCTTTCTTTCTTTCTTTCTTTTTCATATTCATGAAATAATACTGGTTTACATGACTGTATATTTTAGATGAACAATTTCACCTCTCTTAAAATTGTGTTTTTACCACCAAATGTCACAGTCCCTCCCCCACATCACATTGAGCTTTTGCATACCCCCCTCCTTTCTTTGGTAACCTCCATTCTTCAGGGTCTTCAATCTAACATTCATCTTGAGTTGTTTCCATAGCTTGACTATTATAAATAGCATTGTAGTGGACATAGGTGTGCATTTGTATCTTTGGATCGGTGTTTTCATGTTCTTAAGAAATCACCAGTTTACAAATAGTTTGTGTAGTATTAGGAGAGAGTTGAAAGAAAAAAACCCTGTTGTTAGTCAGGCTGAGTTGGCGTGAGACCAAACATGTTGTTAAAGGTTTTTAAGTTAGCCAATAAAGCAACTTTTCTTTCAGCTCAACAATTCTATGATATCTACATATAAGGCATACTGATTAAAATGTCTAAATTTATTGTAATAAATATTAGGTAATAATTCAGAGCTACTTTTCTAAAAGAAAACAGAATTTGAGATTATGAACAAATAGGCCTTGGATTTGGGAAAGACTGAGAGATTGGAAATGTTGGTTCTGTCTAGTCTCAATATATCAAAAGTCAAAATGTAATTATTATGAGTCTAGACTATTGCTATCAGCTCCTACCTGTGCTGAAGCCTAAGGAGCCCCAAGAGAGCTGACTTCTGAGTTTCAGAAGAGACAATGGATGGGGCAGCAGCAGCAGATGCTTCCCACTCACAAATTTAGAACAAGTTGTTTTTTTACCTTTTAGCCTTTTTTACCTTTTAGCCTTTTAGCCTTTGTGCATAAAGTAGGAAGAGCAGTTAGTTTACAGAGTGGTGGTGAGCATTACATGAAACACAAAATGACGAGCACTTGTAGCATCTCACCAAACAGATCCCTGCCACAGAAACTTTGGTAATGGACTTGGGGGATGGTAGACATTATCATATATACATCTGTGATGCTGTACCCCTAAAATCTTATAATGTTGTCAGTCAATGTTTAATTAATAATAAACAAAGCAAAATATGGCTGAGGAGATAACTTAACATGTTAGAGTGTGGTATTTGTATACTCGAGGTCCTGGAGATCCCAGATTCAGCCTCCAACAACCACCATAAGCCAGAGCTGAAGAATGTTCTGGTCTCTCTTAAAAAATACATTTATAAAAATAATTAAGATGAAATAACTAGTACTATGTACACTGTAAATGTTTACATATGTCAGTGGATGAATATCAATTCTTTAAAAAATTTTTATTTATTTATTTGCTTAGAGAGAAATTGTGAAGGAAGGGGAGATAGAGGGGAGAGAGATATCTGCAACACTGCTTCACCACTCATGAAACTTCCTGCCTACAGGTGGGATCCAGGGACTTGAACCTTCATCCTTGCACATTGTAATGTGTGAGCTCTGTGAGGTGCATCATCACCCCACCCCCCCGTAATCAGTTATTAAGTACATGGTTTACCCATCAATGAGATGTTGTTTTCAATCTGAAAACTGTGTGTCCATTAATAATATGTCCAGAGGTTTTCAGAGACTCTTTCTTTGTGATTAGGACCAATAGCAAAATTAGTGTGCTACTAATTATCAGAAAAGAGGTTTTACATGTACAGTATGGTAGTTATAAGGCTGAAGTGTTTGTGGAGCTAGAAATTTTTATTATTATATTTTACTAGGAAAGTTGTTAATAAACTAGAAAATAAAAAATCAAAATAAATATGAATGGCAAAATCTGATTTTTTCATGATTAATAACTAACATCTTTTTTCTGTCATACTAGTGAGAAGAAGCTCATTACAGATGCCCTTAATAGAAACCAATTTCTGAAGAGATTAGATCCTCAGCAGATAAAGGACATGGTGGAATGCATGTATGGGAGAAACTACCAGCAAGGGAGCTTCATCATCAAGCAAGGGGAACCAGGAAACCATATCTTTGTGTTGGCAGGTGCTTTTCACTGTTATCACATAACATTTTTTTTTTTACTATTGTGATTTTTGCAAATGCTTATAAAAATACAAAACTTTCTTATTTTGTAGAAAATAGAACAAACTGAGCTCATAAAATAGTAACATTGTAATTCTGATAAAATATTTAATACTTTTTTTTTTCTGAATGCTATCTATATGTCAAGAATCTTCGAATTCATCTTAGCTTCTCATCAACTCTGTTAGGCCAAGCTTTTACTTTTCTGTTATGGTTGTGGACCATGTTCAAAGAAGTTTAGTAACTTACTTGACTGCACAGCTCTCAAGTGGTAGAAGTCAAAGGTGATTTTAGACAATCTGATTACAAAGACTAATTTTTCTCACAGTGTCACTCATGCAATAACTAAAAAGAGGTGTTCCTGTCATGGTTCTGCTCCTTCTGCTGCTGTATGTATGTAGTTGTACCAGGAAAAACAAAACACTTACTTTGAAAGTTAAGCAAAGTACTTTGGTACTTTGGTTACATAGCAATAATTTAAAAAGACAGTTTACTTACACTTAACCAACAGACAAATCAAGTGGAATACCTTAATTTTAAAGGTGGTATTTTTAGAACCATTTAGATGGTTTCCTCTGTATGTGATCACTTCAAAATGCTTCAGTGCTGGGAAGATTATATCAGTTAGGTAGGTAAATAATTTATTTCTCAAATGCAAACATTTTTGTGGTAATACTAAAAAAAATTATAATATACAAGCAAGAAGGTATATAAGCAGAGCTCATGTCAAATTCTGAATTGCCCCACTAGTTGAGTTAGGGAAAAGGCTAAAGTGATTTATCCTCATACAGTGGTACCCTAACATGTCAAGTGACCTCAATTTTTCATTGTAGTTATGGACAGTCTAAGCAATAATTTTATGATTCCTGCTTCACTGGGTATTTCAATGTAGGGTAGAAATTAGTAAGGACTGCAAAAGCTGAATAAGGGCAAGAGACTGGCATACTTTAACGGTGACTCTTTAGTCACTTTCAGGCCACCCCATCATCTGAGGCCCTAGTCAGGGAGCCCTGAGATTCCCAAACAGACATGGTGGGCCTAGACCTCGAATAAATCCCTCTCTCCATTGGTACCAGTCATTTCTATCAGGAACAACACAATAGACCCCTTTGTGGGCCCCCATAGGACCTTGACCTCAACTTGGATCAACAATAGTAGATAATGTTCCATCCTCTATGCTATACCTGAGGAAGATGGGTCGATATTGGGGCAGCTTGGAATGTTCCTACTCATGACCACAGAATGTGAGCTCAGTCAGTTCTAGAGGGTTGCAGAGGTCACATAGGCTCCTAAGCTAATTATGGGCCACAGATCACATCATATCAATGGGGTTTACAGTCAACAATATTTATACCCCTTTCCCATATTAGGGAGCTACTCTCTTCCTTGATCCAGCTTTCTGGTCCTTTTTCCCAGTCATGACATCATCTCCCCAGACAATAACTTGGATCCACCTGCATATCATATTTCAGGCTCAGGGGAAAAAAGAAAAACATCAACAACAACAACAACAACAAACTAGTATAGCCACAGGCCCTTTGGAATATAACTAAAATATGCCTACGAGCTATCTACAAAATAGAGGACCCCCCCCAACTCTTCATCTGCACTAGTCCAGTCTGTAGGTCGATGATTGGTCAACAATTTGTTTGGCTTTGTATGTTAACTCTCTTTTCAGCCACCAGGTTCCAGATGCTAGCATGATGCCAACCAGACTTCCCTGGACAGATGACCCCACCAAAGTGTCCTGGAGCTCTGCTTCCCCAGAGCTCTTCCCTACTAGGGAAAGAGAGAGACAGGCTGAGAGTATGGATCAGCCCGTCAACACCCATGTTCAGCGGGAAAGCAATTACAGAAGCCAGACCTTCCACTTTCTGTATCCCACAGTGACCTTGGGTCTGTACTCCCAGAGGATTAAAGAATAAGAAAGCTATCAGGGATGGGATGGGATAAGGAGTTCTGTAGAGGTGAGAATTGTGTGTAGTTGTACCCCTCTTATCCTATGGTTTAGCCAATTTTTCCTTTTTATAAATAAAAAGTTAAAAAATTAATTATAAGATATTCTAGTCACTGCACATAAAATACTATTTTCATTCTTTAAGCATGTCGGTTTCCTAAGTATTGATTTATTATTTTCTATACACATCTTTGTAAACACAATTAAAACTTATATGGTTATTCCCAAGTAAAAATTCTACCCTACAAGAAGATTTTTGTTTTAATTTGGCAACTCTTTAATGTTTTAGGGGCAGGTGACTCAGAACAATTTCTATGCCTTTTAATTCCTTGCTTTGCCATTTTGCCTTTTAAATTTTTATTTACTTATTTATTAATTATTTATTGGATAGAGACAGAGAGAAATTGAGAGGGAATGGGGAGATAAAGAAAGAAGGACAGAGACACCTGAAGCTCTGCTTCACTGCTTGTGAAGTTTCCCCCTCCGTCTGGGGACGGGCTTGAACCTGGGTCATTGGACATTGTAACATGTATGTTCAACCAGGTACTCCACTCTTCAGCATGCCCATTTCACTTCTACTTTAGCAAGAGGAGATAGGACACTAAATCAATAGGAATTTGTGGAGCTTGCTAAGAAATTCATATCATTTCATCTTTTCTTTGCCCATAACATGGATGAAAGTTTTAGGGATAAAAAGAGCTGGGGTACAAGTCAACCTCAATATAGCCATTGTAGTGAAGGCTACATGACAATAAGAATTGGACACTTTTTAAAGTTGTAATTATGATATTACCTAAGGACCAAACTGTCTGATTTAACTGACAGAGCAAATTGGTTTTTTTTCTGTTTCACAATATATTTATTTATTAGTGATTTAACATTGATTTACAAAATTCCAAGATAACAGGGGTACAACTCCGCATCGTTCCCACCACTAGGGTTCTGAATCCCCATTCCTTACATTGTAAGCTACAGCAGTTCTTTTAAAGTTGCAGCTATGGGTTAACTATTATTTCTGCAACTATCTGTCTGTAGCAAATTAATTCTTAATTAAGAATTTCCATTTTACATAGTACAGAATGGATAGGAAATAACAATAAAGCATATTCAACTTAAATTTTTAATATTTCCTATAACTCTTCAGTTTTGCTCATGTTCCCTGAGCCATAACCAATTAGAAAAAAAAAATACTTGAAATGTGTTAAGATCCATGATTTCCACTCAATGGTACCGTACAATAAGTGGTTTTGAAGGAATAGAATTTAGCTACAATGAGAAATTATTAAATTGCATATCCAATTTCTAGGACTTGGAACCAAAACAGAATTTATTTCTTACTAGAGTATGAGTTCTGTCAGAATGAGTGTCTGTTCTATTTTATCGACTTTTGTTTGTCTGGCACCTGGACCAGTTCCTGGCACAATGTAGGCACTCAAATTTGATTTCCTGAGTGAGTGAATGATGACCCAGAGCTGCTTCTTGGTGAATTGGGAAAAGGAAACAGTTCTTTCTTCAAGGGAAAGATAACTAACTACACTATTTTTCTTCCTCTAAAATTGTAGGGTTTTTTTTGTTCATAATCTTGGTTAGACAAGCTATTGTTCACAGTTGTTTCAAGGGAGAGAAGAGAATTATGAAGGCAAGAAAATTGAGAAGAGGATTCCTGAAATCCCTCTCCTTTCCTCTACTTTCTACTTTCCTAGCCTTTGCCTTGAGAAAGTGCTCTTCTTTTTTTTTTTTTTCTTGTTTTAGATTTTCTTCTTCTTTTTTAAAATTTTTATTTATAAAATAGAAATACTGACAAGACCATAGGATAGGAGGGGTACAATTCCACACAGTTCTCACCACCAGAACTCCATATCCCATCCCCTCCCTGATAGCTTTCTTAATCTTTATCCCTCTGGGAGTATGGACTCAGGGTAATTGTGGGATGCAGAAGGTGGAAGGTCTGGCTTCTGTAATTGCTTCCCCACTGAACATGGGTATTGGCAGGTCCACCCATACTCCCAGCCTGTCTCTCTCTTTCCCTAGTGGGCAGAACTCTGGGAAGTGGGACTCCAGGACACATTAGTGGGGTCCTCTGCCCTGGGAAGTCTGGTTGACATCATGGTAGCATCTGGAACCTGGTGGCTGAAAAAGTTGAGATATAAAGCAGAAAAAATTGTTGACTAATCATGAACCTAAAGGCTGGAATATTGTGGAGGAAGATTTGGGGTCTCTATTTTGGAAAAAGCTAGTAGGTCTATTTTAGGTATATTCCAAGGGAACCATGACCCTACTAGTTTTTGCCTGCACCTGACATCCAATATGCAGGTGACCTCAGTTATTGTCTGGGGACATGGTGTCATAGTTGGAAAAAGGACCAGAAATCTGGATCAGGGAAGAGAGTAGCTCCCTAATATAGGAAAATTATAAGTATTGTTGGCCCCATCAATTTGATCTGGGCCCACAGTCAGTACAGGAGCCTATGTAACCTCTGCATTGCTGTAGGTCCGAGGTCACATTCTGTGGTTACTGCTAGGAACATTCCAGGTTGCTCCAATTTCAGGACCCATCATCCTCTGGTGATAGGCTACTCAACCTCCCTTCAGAGAATAGAACACTTGCCACCCTTGTTGATTCACACTGGGGGCCAGGTCCTATAGGGGCCCAAATATGGGTCCACTATGTTGTTCCTGATGGAGTTGATCAGTGACAATGGCATTATGCTATTCCACTGCAGAATACTGTGCCCCAGTATGGTTCCATAGCCCCCATGTCCACTTGGTTGATTCCAAATTATATTACTCCATGAGGATAATTTCTGGAACCATCCGTTCCACCCCGGTTCCATGGCTGCCAGTTCTTAGCAACATCGCCCCGCCAGATATTCGTCGGGATGCGGCATCATCTAAGTTCATTTCCCATGTCTACGCTCGACCGGACCTGCCAATATACGCGGATATCTTCGCCCACAATGTTCAACGCTTGACGTCTCGTCACCCAGTCTGGTCCCCTACGCCTACACTGAACTTCTCTGTTCCAGTCTCTTGGAAACAGAGCTGGCAGTCAGCTGAGGTAAAGAACAAACACCTCATTACAGACCCCTGCAAGCATCAACCCGGCTTTGACCTAGCACGTTATGATTGGGCCCTCCTCAATCGCTACCGAACAGGCCATGGCCGGTGCCCCGCTATGTTCCATCGCTGGGGAGCCAGAGACGACCCAAACTGCCCCTGCGGCTACAGACAGACTATGACCCACATAGTCAACGACTGCCACCTCTCCAGATTCAAAGGAGGTCTCGAAACTTTACCTCAGGCTCAACCTGATGCTGTTGACTGGCTACGGAAGAAGGGCAAACGCTAGAAGAAGAAGAAGTGGAGAGAGGGATCTGTTAGAGATCTAGGGCCATCATGTCTGTGTGGGAATCCCAGGACTCTCTGACTAGGGCCTCAGGTGATGGGGTGGCTTGATAGTGACACACTTTTTTTAAAAATTTATTTTGTATAGAGAAATTTTGTTTTTAGTTGGCATGGTGGCTTCAGTAGCATTGATTTAGTTGCAACCAACAGAGGCAGTCTAACTGGGTAAAGTGTCAGTAGAATTGAATTCAAGGCATACAGGCAAAGTCCTAGGTGTCCCAGGCAAGGTGAAATATGGATTTAAAACTTAAAAAAATTTTTTTTCAGTGTGTTAGAATGAATATAAATAAGACATCATCCATCTACTGCTTAGAAGAGTGAACTTTGGAAGCAGTGATAATCTTAACAACAGCACTTACAGAGAATTTACCATGTGCTAGCCATTATTCTAATGTCCTGGTCTATATTAACTTATTTCATTCTCACAGTAACTGCATAGAGTAAATATTGATGTAATTATTACCCCTACTATCGAGGAACAGAGTGGATAACCCCCTTTTTTTTACTTCTTTTATTTTAATTTAAATTTTTTTAAAATTTTTTATTTAAGAAAGGATTAATGAACAAAAACATAAGGTAGGAGGGGTACAACTCCACACAATTCCCACCACCCAATCTCCATAACCCACCCCCTCCCATGATAGCTTTCCCATTCTCTAGCCCTCTGGGAGCATGGACCCAGGGTCATTGAGGGTAGCAGAAGGTAGAAGGTCTGGCTTCTGTAATTGCTTCCCCGCTGAACATGGGCGTTGACTGGTCGGTCCATACTCCCAGTCTGCCTCTCTCTTTCCCTAGTAAGGTGTGTCTCTCGGGAAGCTGAGCTCCAGGACACATTGGTGGGGTCTTCAATCCAGGGAAGCCTGGCCAGCATCCTGGTGGCATGTGGAACCTGGTGATTGAAAAGAGAGTTAACATACGAATCCAAACAATTTGTTGAGCAATCATGGATCCCAAGCTTGGAATAGTGGATAAACCCTTTTAATGTGAACCACTTAATAGTAAATGGCAGGACTTGACTTCAGTCTGTACTCTTTACCACTTTTGATTGTGTTTTTCTTAAATTCTATTCAATAGAGGGCCGACTAGAGGTTTTCCAAGGGGAGAAATTTCTGTCAGCCATCCCTATGTGGACCACATTTGGAGAACTAGCTATTTTATACAACTGTACAAGGACCGCCTCTGTGAAAGGTAACAGGAGATGAAATGCTATGTGTCTGAGTTATTGGTGCAACGTTAAGAGTAATTTAATTAAGTCACTATTGCTTCTCGATTCAGAATCTTTTGTGCTCCATATTTTCTTATTAAGAGAAATACTTTGCTCACTAAAAGGATTTCTACTGAATCTGCTGTCTAAATAATTCAGCTTTAAAAAATTTTAAATCAGATGTCTTCATAAGACATTAAAATGACTTTAAACCACATGGTTCCGATATTTGCCTTGGCACTTTTTCATTATGTAGAGGTCTGGCTTTGCTCCTCTAGAATGTTTGTTTTCTATTCTCCATAAGGTTCTGGCCATATTATAAATGAGAAAACTTGTACATTTGAACAAAAATGTACAAATATCAAAAAAAGATGTGAATTAACTAATGAGAGTTTTCATAATGACTTTTGGGGTTAGTTTAATTGCTTTTCCTTAGGGTGCTTATTTCCACTAACTTTATTTATGGCAATCTTGGTTTTCTTCTTCCTGAATTGCTTAGTTGTGACGTTTCTCAGTATTTGGGACTTGAGTTGCTTGTCTCAGCTTTGCTGCCATATTTGATTAAAATGCAGATTCCAGAGCTTCACTCCAAGCTTGACTCAATATCTCTGCCAATATATATGCCAAGGGTTTAGTATTTTTAACAGGATGTCAAGGTGATGCCAATTCACCTTAAAATTTATCAAACCAGAGTTATAGATTTTTATCTATTTTTGTAGGTTGTTGTTTGTCTCCCACAAAATAATAACTTTAACTTTATATAGATTTCTACAGCTGATATTTCTTTACCTAGATTTTTGGATTTTATTCTTGCTTTCAGTGTCTTTCCTATAAAAATTGTTTCAAAAACTGTCTTGAATTCTTTATCCAAATGAGTTGTATACATGTTATACAGAAGTAACCATAGAGATCCTTAAAATATATTGGTTCTCATTAGCAACAATGTCTAAACACCATAAAAAGGCACAGAAACACATTCACACAGAGATTTTTTAACATTTAATTACCTACTTGTGAATTCTTCACTCCCTGGATTAGCTACAGCCTGACTGGTTTTGTTTTTTAGCACAACACATCTGAAAGCTATCCTGGTGTTATTGTAGTTTGTAATTGGGAATTGTAAACTCATTTTAATATCATCCTAAGCAAAATAAAATTGGAAAGGAAATCTTTTCAACTCACTTCCATGTCAGTTTATTTCAAAGTAAAAGTCATTATCTAGCATTTATGTTGTTGCATTCATCTATTTTCTTGTTTAAATAATGAGTTTGGCAAGAAATATCCAATGTATTGATTAGCAGATATTTGATTTTTTTAAATGTGGAATTAAACATACTTTGTTATTTTCTTGACTTTTCTAAAGCTATTACCAATGTTAAAACTTGGGCACTAGATCGAGAGGTATTCCAGAATATAATGAGAAGGACAGCTCAAGCTAGAGATGAACAGTATAGAAACTTCCTCAGAAGGTAAGAATAGTACATTAGGGAAAAACAAAAGCTGGTGTAGCTATTTTGTGAATTTTGGTGTTTCAGAATAATTATTTCACTGTAACTGCTCTCACTGGAGCATTATTCACATGATTAAACCAAAGGAATAGAAGTATTTTATTTCAATGGATGCCACTAAATGTAAAATTTGTATTTAACTCCCATTAGACTTGTGCATGGATTTATTCCACCCCGAGTAATGTTGCCCCCTATATTAATAAGGTCACTTCTTACATTATAGATGAATGTATTCACGTGAGCTGCTCAATTGACTTTGAAAGACATCCTATAATCTGGAAGTGAATATCAAAAAGAAATCTAATAATGCTTTGCTTAGAATCAAATTAGAAATGATTTATTTTATCACCTTTACATGAGAAATTTTAAAAATTTGCATAGCTATATTATTCTCTAAATTACTATTCTTTATAGTAAGCTCACTTGTTAAAAAGTTTACTAAGCCTATCTTGATGATGTGGATATTTAAAATCTACTATTTTTGTGAAGTGTTCTGTATGTGCTCCCACCAACTTCAGTGCATCAAATTATAGAAAAAGAACTGCCTAGGCTGGGAGTATGGATTGACCTGTCAACACCCATGTTCAGTGGGGAAGCAATTACAGAAGCCAGACCTTCCACCTTCTGCACTCCTTAATGACCTTGGGTCCATACTCCCAGAGGGATAAGACCAGGAAAGCTATCAGGGCAGGGGATGGGATACAGAGTTCTGGTGATGGGAATTGTGTGGAGTTGTACCCCTCTTATCCTATGGTTTTGTCAGTGTTTCCGTTTTATGAATAAAATAAAAAAGACATGAAAAAGAAAAAGAACTTCCTAAATCCAGTTATAACTTTTTTTGAGAATGTAATTTCTTTATTTCAGTTATTTTTGTGAGGTTTTTTTTTTTTGACAGTTTCTGAAGCTGTAATACATACTTTAGTGGATATTACTTGTGATAGGTGATAATAATAATAATGTATCCTGTGAAAATAAATGCTAGTTTTTCTCAAGTTTAGTGACTTTTTCCCCTTGTTTAACTAGGATGTATAGCCAGTGATTTTGGTGCTGTATAGTGTCCATTGATGTTGAGGACTCAGTAAACATTAAATGAATACTTTTGTAATCAGTAGAACATGTAGACAATCAGGTTTCTGTATAGGATCTTGCTGACTTTCTCTGTCAGAGATAACAGTGACTCCAGGCAGGAGGGCTGCAGTAATGTTATAGCAGGTGCTGTAATAACATGCCAGCCAATGCCTGGGCCACCTTATTGTAGGATCTGAGTACAACTGACCTCAAATTCCAATGATGGAGCAACACAAAACAAGAATCATAAAGCTAATGAACAAGAATCAGAAAAGGATAAGTAAACTAGTGTCCATGTGCTGCATCTAAAGGAGATAAAGTCTGAACCATAGGCATAGTAATTAATTCACTTGGAATCTACTATATTTTATATAAGTGGTAGAAACTACTAGCATACATTCCTTTTCTTCTTTGCTCCCTTATTCATAAATTCTTTCAAGAAATATTCATTTTAGGCCTAGTCATTTTAGATCCAGTAGTGAATAAGATAAATATCTTTGCTATTATAGAGAGGAAACTGATTAAAAAGTTCCCCAGTAGTAACTTCCTCCCAACCCTTAAAGGTGATAGTTGAACAGGGGAGAATTTCTATTAATACTGGTGATTCCAGTTTGGACTCAAAGTAGAATTTTCATGATGTGCATGTGCTTATCAAAGGTAAGTTCTGCTTACCCTTTTACCTGTGCATCAATAGGGGAATATATAAGAGAAACGAGTGTCTCTTTGTTTTATAATACATCATAAGCTCTTTATCTTATTTATTTATCTGATAGGACAGAGAGAAGTTGAAAAGGAAGAGTAGATAGAGAGGGAGAGGGAAAGTGAAACACCTGCTCACTGCTTCCCTGCTAGTAAAGCTTCCCCCATACATGTTGGAACTGGGGTTTAAATCCAGGTCCTTGTGTATTGCAATGGGTCCATTCAACCATGTGCACCACTGTCCAGTCTTTGCTTTTTCTTTTTCTAAGTTAATTTTTCATTTTAAAGTGTGTGATACTTATAAAGACAACTAGTGCACATGCAAGTTATCAAACACAGTCACAAAATACTCACTGCCAGGCTACAGCCCAGCCTGAGGAGAATTCAGCAGTACACTTTCCATGTCATTTCCCAGATACCCACACCCTCCTCTTGGAGGAAACCGACAGTTTGAAATTTTACTATACTTGGTATTATTTATTATTTTCTCCTATAGGTTGATGTAGCCTATTTTTTTAACTTACTGAAATGGTTTTATTTCTGTAACAAAATTATTTCATTCAATGTCTCCTTCTCCTTTTTATTCTTCTTCCTCTTCTTCTTTTTCTAAGATTCATCTGTTTAGCTAGTTCAGTCATTGTTCCTATTATACAGTTTTAGTATCTGGCTCTACAGTTCTTTTTTTTTTAAATTTTTTATTTAAGAAAGGATTAGTGAACAAAAGCATAAGGTAGGAGGGGTACAACTCCACACAATTCCCAACACCCAATCCCCATAACTCACCCCCTCCCATAGTAGCTTTCCCATTCTCTATCCCTCTGGGAGCATGGACCCAGGGTCTTTGAGGGTTGCAGAAGGTAGAAGGTCTGGCTTCTGTAATTGCTTCCCCGCTGAACATGGGCGTTGACTGGTCGGTCCATACCCCCAGTCGGCCTCTCTCTTTCCCTAGTAGGGTGTGACTCTGGGGAAGCTGAGCTCCAGGACACATTGGTGGGGTCTTCAATCCAGGGAAGCCTAGCCAGCATCCTGGTGGCATCTGGAACCTGGTGATTGAAAAGAGAGTTAACATATGAAGCCAAACAATTTGTTGAGCAATCATGGATCCCAAGCTTGGAATAGTGGAGAGGAAGTGTTAGGGAGGTACTCACTGCAAACTCTAGTGTAGTCCTGCTTTCAGGTATATATTTTGCAGTAGTTTATGGATACGTGTGCACATAAGCTCTCTCTCACAGAAACTGGTGTATATCTAGGTTATGGGACTTTGTTAGAAAGTGAACTACCTGAGATGAAATTAGAGTGTACTATTAAAGGAAAGGTCTCACCCGAGTAATGAAGCTGAAGGGTTGTCATTCCACACGTGAAGTCTCTGGATACATTCTGAGGTGAAGCATGTTGAGGTAGCAATCGTTGCTTTGGTTAGGTTGTGATCGGCAGATGCAATGTTATTTGGTTTGGATTGGGAGATGCATACGGGAAAGTGGGCCCTATCCAAGGGTTCCAGGACTGGGGGAAGTAGGGGCTCTATAGTGAAGATGTGAGGTTCCTGCTGTCTTAGGGTTCAAAAAGACAGTCAATAGTTAATATTATCATCACATTATTTGTTAATTGGGTTAACTTTGAAAAGTGCCTTTGTTATGGTTTGCTGGACAGTACCCAGTATCTTGTATATAGCTGTGCTATTGGAAGCTTCTAATCTACTTGGTCCAGGCTTTTGAGAGAGTCCGCATATCAAATACATAGCCTATATATTAAAAAGATTCAGTTTGTCTTTTGAGAAACTTTGAGACATACAATTGATTTCCCCCTCTCATATTGATTAACTACTGATTTATATGTCTACATTTTGCTAGGAGTGTACATAAACACCATTCCCACCACCAAAGGACTGTGACCCATCCCTCCCGCCCACTCCCACCCCCCACTGGCCCAGGAAGCTACATGTCTACCCCTCACCACTGGGTTTTTACTTTGGTGCCCTACTTACAATTTGATCAGGTCCTGCTTTTAGTTTCCCTTTCAGATCTTCTTAGTCAGCTTCTGTTGATGAGTGGGATCATCCCATACTCATCTTTATCTTTCTGACTTAGTTCACTTAACATAATTCCTTCTAGCTCTGTCCAAGATGGGTCAGAGAAGGTGGGTTCATTGTTCTTGATAGCTGCATAGTATTCCATTGTGTATATATACCACAGCTTTCTCAGCCACTCATCTGGTGTTGGGCACCTGGGTTGCTTCCAGGTTTTAGCTATTATGAATTGTGCTGCTATGAACATAGGAGTACACACCTCTTTTTGGTTGGGTGTTATGGAGTCCTTGGGGTATAACCCCAGGAGAGGAATTACTGGATCATATGGAAGGTCCATGTCTAGCCTTCTGAGAGTTTTCCAGACTGCTCTCCACAGAGGCTGTACCAATTTACATTCCCAGCAGCAATGTAAAAGGTTTCCTCTGTCCCCACATCCTCTCCAGCATTTGTTGCTGCTGTCCTTTTTGATGTATGCCATTCTTACAGGAGTGAGGTGGTATCTTAGTGTTGTCTTGATTTGCATTTCTCTGATAATCAGTGACCTAGAGCAGTTTTTCATATGTTTGTTAGCCTTTTGGATCTCCTCTGTGGTGAATGTTTTGTTCATGTCCTCTGCCCATTTATGGATGGGGTCATTTGCTTTTTTTGGTGCTAAGTTTGCTGAGCTCTTTATATATTTTGGTGATTAGTTTCTTGTCTGATGTCTGGCATGTGAAGATCTTCTCCCATTCTGTGAGGGGTCTCTCTGTTTGTTTAATAGTTTCTTTGGATGTGCAGAAGCTTTTCAATTTGATGTAGTCCCATTGGTTTGTTTCTGCTTTGGTCTTCCTTGCAATTGGGTTTGATTCATCAAAGATGTCCTTGAGGTGTATGTGGGAAAGTGTTTTACCAATGTTTTCCTCTAAGTATTTGATTGTTTTTGGTCTGACATCTAGGTCTTTGATCCATTTGGAGTTGATTTTTGTTTCTGGTGAGATAAAGTGGTTCAATTTCATTCTTCTGCATGTTTCAACCCAGTTTTCCCAGCACCATTTATTGAAGAGAGCCTCCTTTTTCCATTTAATCCTTTGGGCCCCCTTATCAAAGATTAGATGCCCATAGGTGTTGGGATTTACTTCTGGGCTTTCAATTCTGTTCCACTGGTCTGTATGCCTATTTTTGTTCCAGTACCATGCTGTTTTGACGATGATGGCTTTATAATATAGTTTAAGGTCTGGGAGTGTGATGCCTCCATTTCTGTTTCTTTTCCTTAAGATGGTTTTGCCAATTCTAGGTGTTTTCAGGGGCTCTACAGTTCTTATTGGTTTTCCAAAGTAGATGGTTTCTAGTGTTTTGCCATTCTTAAAAAAATCTTTTTACATGTCTGTTTATCAGAGAGAAAAAGGAGGGGGGAGAGAAAAGAAGAGAGGGGGGAGAGAGAGAGGGAGAGAGATAGAGGAGAGAGAGAGAGAGAGAAAGAGAGAGAGGAGAGAGAGAGAGAGAGAGAGGGAGAAAGTGAGAGAGAACTAGATCATCACTCTGGTATATGCACTCACTGCTGGGGATTGAACCCAGGATCTCATGTTTGAGAGTCCAACATGCTATACTCTGTGTAACCTCTTCCCAACCCCTAAAGATGATAGTTGAACAGGAGAGAATTTCCATTAATAATTAGTAATCCCATTGTGGACCAGAATTCATTATGGGCATGTGTTTATCAAAGGTAAGTTCTGTTTACCCTTTTTTCTGTAGGGGAATATATAAGAGAAACAAATTTCTCTTTGTTTTATAATACATAATAAGCTCTTTATCTTATCTATTTATTTGATAGTACAGAGAGATTGCAAATAATTCTGATGAAGACATTCTTAAAAACAACTCCTAGTGCATATGCATATAAGTCAGTTTAGAGTTTTCTTCAAAAAATAAAACCCTATTGTCTACTTTGTGGGTAATATTATTTGTTACATCAGGAATATCAAATTTTAGATGGTAAGAAAGACAAATTAATTTTATAGAAATTGTATTACCCATAAAAGTAAAAATGGGTAAAGCAGAAGACAAATTTCCCTAAGAGAATAATTTAATCACATTGATTGGTTAATCACACTGAGTGGTGTTTCCGATTTAAGAAAATAATGTTTCAGTATTCTATTTCACTATCTGTATACTATTATTATCCAAAATATCCCCATTACTTACCTCTGGCGAACTTAGTTTTAAAAGACAGTACATTATAAGGGATAACCAAGTGTCTTTTTAATGCTAATTTCTACATCACCCCCACCTGGATTCAGTCTTCATTTAATTACAGAATTTTAAATGGAAATGGGATCCTTTTCTGGAAGCAGAGCTTTTCACCCATGCTAATAAAAATGATTTAGAAATGTGGAGGAAGACACATCTTCAGAAGTGATTCATTTTGAAAACGAGCAATAAATATAAAATGTTATTCCCCCCAAAATAGAAAAAAAATGGAACTTTCCCTTTAATTTGTTTATGATATGCCTATGATTGATTATATGTAACTACATAATTTCAGTATATTTGAGATTCAGTTATTTACATGGGATATGCTTGATAATTTACTTTGAAACAATTTAAATGCACTGTATATCTTTACATGTGTGTAATGATTGTTGAATTTAAACACAGATGTGCACTTACAGCTTAATTTAGGAAGATAATCAAATAAAGCTTTCATTTTCATTTTGTAGTGTATCCTTGTTGAAGAATTTACCTGAAGATAAATTAACCAAGATCATTGACTGCTTGGAAGTGGTAAGAAATTTTAAAGTAAAGAATGTATTTCTATTACCTTAGTATTGGTAGCACAGAAAGAAATTGCAAGGGGCGGGGGAGATAGAGAGGGAAGAAGAGAGACACCTGCAGATCTGCTTCACCTCTAGGGAAGTGTCCCTCCTGCAGGCAGGGGGTGGGAACTTGAACCCAGGTCCTTGTGCAAGGTAATGTGTGTGCTTAACCAGATGTGTCTTTGGTTGGCCCCATATCTTGTGAAAATAAAAGATAAATTGTAAAGTTCAAGAACATACTATGTTTATGAATAGAACTTGAAGACTATGAATTGTCAGACAAATACTATTTATATTATGTAAAACATTAAAATTGATCAGATTATGGTTGGAGGGGAGAGGGCAGGGAGAAAGAATTGAATGAAGGTGGTTGAAATGTATGAACTTCGAGTTATAAGTACTGGGAATAAAACATAATGTAAAATATAATGACTACTGTATCATGTGTATGATAATTATTAAAGTGTTGATGCTAAGAATTCTCATAAGGAAAGCATTAGTGTCTTTTTTTGTAATTATTTTAAGTTGGTAGATTAAAATAAGATGAACTAAACTTATTCTTCATACCATTTAAATAAGCCAAAGCACTGGCTGAACTCTTAAGAACTTAATACCGTACTATGCGTCAATCACATTGCAAAACCAGAAGCTAACAAATTAATTAAAAAAAAAATTTTAAGGAGGAATATGCATATTTTAAAAATAGATGATTACCACTCATTAATTTATAGTCAAGACATTCAACAAATAAATGGTCATGTATATCTCCCAGAAATTTTTTGCTTTTATTTTTTAAAAAGTATTTCATAATAACACTGTAATATCATAACTATTAACTTTGGAGGTAAATAAGAAGAGATGGTAGGTTACCAGTCCATAGAAACCAAGAACCTTTTCCTGTTGTGAAAAATCTTTGAGCAGCTCACATGAATGAAGAGGGAGAGCTCAGGTTAGGAAACTCTTCTGAAATACAGTAACTAAAATTGAAGTTGCATGTGCAGAATGACTTTTGATTTACATATTTATTTCTTTTTGGTATATTTTATAAAAATCAAACTGCCTTACCTGAGAGGCATGTGGTTTTCTGCAATTAACATGACAATCCTTTGCAGATTAAAAAAAAAATTTAATATTTATTTTCCCTTTTGTTGCCCTTGTTGTTTAACATTGTTGTGCTTATTGATATCGATGTTGTTGGATAGGACAGAGAGAAATGGAGAGAGAAGGGGAAGACAATGAAGGGGAGAGAAAGAGACACCTGCAGACCTGCTTCACCGCTTGTGAAGCGACTGCCCTGTAGGTGGGGAGCCAGGGGCTCGAACCGGGATCCTTATGCTGGTCCTTGCGCTTTGCGCCACTTGTGCTTAACCTGCTGGGCCACCACCCGACTCCCAAAGTAACTACCCGCCCAACGTGGGGCTCGAACCCACAACCCTGAGATTAAGAGTCTCGTGTTCTATCCACTGAGCTAGCCGGGCTGGTTTTTGCAGGGTTTTTATCCTGTAAAGAATTCGGTAATGCATGATTAGCAATTGGAGCAGATAAAGGGTGGATTGGTGCTTTGGTGATGGGCTTCTGAGTCAGGCTGTGAAACACCCCCTACTTGAAAACTCTAGAACTTTGAAAAAACATTTTAAAAATTGCACTCAAGGCACACCTTACTTATTTTAACATCTAAGTAAAAGCTGCTATTGGAATGTGTTCAAAAACTCATATTAGACATCACCCAGAAGGTTGGTTTGAGTCCAAGATTAGTCAGGTTATTTTGTGAATAATGCTTTTATTGCATGTACCTTGGATTCTAAAGATGTGCATAATATGAAACCCTCTTCAAATTTGAGATAAAAGTTAAAAGCAGACAACTTCTTTCTCAATTTTTTGTGGGGTGATTAATTTTCTTACCCCAAAATGATTTTTACAGAATGTAAAAGCAGGCTAGGGATCATAAAGGAGTCTGATGCCATGTAGATTTTAAACTTTTCTAAGGCTGTTCTCAGTGGGAGACAGAAAATCCCTGTAAAGATGATTGTTAACAGACTCATGCTTATGTCAATCAAAATATACAATGTACATTAATATCTGTTGAGAAGGGAGCACCCATCATTTTATCCTTAAGTATAAGTGACACCAGTAATGTTTCCATTTACATTTCATAGGCCCACTCAGCAGTTTATCAAGGACTGGCTGTGATGACACAGTGCTTGGCCTTTTGTCTCCAGAGCGTTCTGAGATGAAGTCATTTTTAAGAGGGCTGCTTGTCCTGCATCTCTTGGGATTTCCCCAAAGTAACATAACCCAATCACAGATGTTACAAATTAATAATTCATCCTAATTTCTGAGAGTGTTTTCTTAAAGTTGGAGAGGCCCTATATTTTTTGTTAACTGAGGAAATCTGTTTTTAATATAATACTAATAGAGTAGATTCACCAGAGGGGAATTCCATGCTGACAGCAAATATTAAAATTTTGTATCATTAAAAATAAATGGTAAATTAGACATATTTATAGCAGCCACAGGCAGTAACTATGGAATATATATGGGGGTGAGGGACTCAGACCCGGTATTAATTAACATGCAGTTTGAGTTTGAAGGTCTCATCTTTTCAAACACCCAAGAAAGGCTTTATTACATCAGCGTTTGCAGACAGCAGCACAGTTTATAATGGGTTCTTTATTCATACCTGGCAAACAAGTGTGTCTGTGCAATGTGCGAAAATTCTCAAATTCGAAAGTGATTAACAAGGGAGTAAAGGATCTGTTTAGCACTAAGGAGAGCACATAATTTAGCAGCATAGCTTGGTCTAATGGCCTGTCAACAGGGTCCTGACAATAGCCAATCACTAAAGCAACAGACTTATGACAGTGCACCCACTGAGTTTGGGGACCAGGTGTCCTGTAAACTGGCTCCAGCATCTTTGAGAAAAACAGGCTGAATCTGGCGTGCTGCTTAGGAGTTGATCTGGGAGGTCTTGAGGGTCCAGAAGGGGTGTATGAGAAAATTTCCATCATCAAGCAATTAGTTGATCTGTGTTTGCTAAGAATGTTGAACTCATGCAGCAAATGGTCCTGACTGTGCAGTGTTCCAAGAACATGTTTTACTTTAGCAGAAATCACCCAGAACATCAGTTTTGGAGGCAGCTATTACCTTTTAGCCTTTTCTTGTGTTCTGATGGGAAAATGAGAGTGGGAATAGTACCAGTATATTTGTTGATGTGTTCTGAGTCAACCAATGAACATCATAATGCATTGTATGGATTCTGAAAGCAGTATAGCTAAGATGATAATGAAAATGGTAATGTGACTTCTGCACCTGTACTTGTGCAGCAGGGGAAACAGAAGTGGAAGTAGTTCCTGATCCCACACACAGCACTCAACCTAGGAAACCTAGGACTTCTCTGTGTGGTTGATCCAAGTGTCACTTAGCCCCATCTCAAAGTTTTGGCATTTAGCCCAATGACCCATAGCCCTGTGGCTGTGGAATGGAGTGGGAAAGTATGTGGGTGGCGTAGTGTGGAAAGTCCAGTACATGTTGACTGCCATGACCACCATATACTTGACTTAATTTGTAGCAAGGGTCCAGAAACTCAACATTTAAGAGTGCAATTTTTAAAAAAATATTTATTCCCTTTTGTTGCTCTTGTAGTTATTATTGTTGTTATTGATGTTGCCATTGTTGGACAGGACAGAGAGAAATGGAGAGAGGAGGGAAAGACAGTATGGGGAGAGAAAGATAGACACCTGCAGACCTGCTTCACCACCTGTGAAGCGACTCCCCTGCAGGCAGGGAGCCGGGGGCTCGAACTGGGATCTTTACGCTGGTCCTTGCACTTTGCACCACCTGCACTTAACCCGCTGCACTACCGCCCAACTCCTGGAAGAGTACAATTTTTATACCTCTTAATGTTTGAGAAAGTATTAGTTTAAAATAATGAATCAGATGCACAGAGTTTGTCACAGTCTGCCTCTTCATTCAGGAATTTTCCATTACTTTTTTTTTTTAAGTCTAATCTTCTGGTTGGGGCTAATAGTCCTATAAGCCAGAGGATTTTTCTCATTCTAATGATTACATCCAAAGCCGTAAGAAAGTTCATATCATTGTGGATTTTTGCCTCAATCTTTAGCCCATTGAATGCTGGGGCCTCTAAGTATCACACAAAGTTCACTAAAGTCTGCATGTTAGAGTTTGTAGTGAAGTCCTTATCATTAACAACTGTCAATAAATTGTGGTAGACATTGGGGTGTCCACACCCAGCAAATGGATAAGCGATAGATCAGATCTTTATGAGCTCTTTCAGTCTTCCAGTTGCAGAATTCTCTATTCTTTAGTTCACTCAAGTGGGACTGACTTCTGTTAGGTTCCCCTTAAGTCTCTGGCTCCTTGGAAATAGTATTAAATAGCCTGAATGTCTGTCCACCTGATCCATGTGTGTTTGCTTTAAAATTTCTAAGGTGTATTGTCTTTCCTAATTGGGCAAATAAAAATAGCCAAAAGCAGCACAAATAGTACTGTATACAATTTTTAAAGGAACTTATAAGAGTACAAGTACATGATACCTAAAGGTTGTGTGTGTTTGTGTGTGTGTGTGTGTGTGTGTGTGTTTGTGTGTGTATATCAGTATATTGCCAGGATAGCCTGAGGGTACTTCTTCTCGAGATAGTGCTCTCTGGGTTGGAGAGAACTCAACTGGAGCCGATCTAGGCTGCTGCGTGGGAGAGAGATCAGGAACTCATGCTGCACTAACTTCGCAGGAGATACACTCTGGAACTCTTGGAGCCAGAAAGCAATTTCCAAGTGTCTTTAATCAGAAGAGCAGCTGTTTTTATACTCTCCAAGTAGGGTGGAAACAGGATGTGATATAGAGAAGGTGGAGAGAAAAGTGACTGGTGAAAATCAGAGTGTGACAAGGAGAGGGCGGAGCAGGCGAGAATCCTATCACTGAACCACCAATGCCCTGGAGGGAGTGCTTTATGTAAAAGTGATTTATGTAAATAGACCAAAGCTTTGAATGGGATTAAATCTATCCCTATATAGGCATATGGTTAAGCAGAAGCCAGGGGGAGCTGGCATACTATCCAACAGTATATCATAACTATTTCTTTGTTGTGAAGCTTTCCAGCCATAGACAGAGACCCAGGAAGTCATGATCTTTCTTCTTCTTTGTCTTTGTCCACCATCAATCACCTTGGATTGTCCTTCTGGTTTTATATATTCTGTTTATAGACACTTGGGTTAAGGAATTTTGATTTATTATTGCAGAGTGAACATTTTCTTTATAGTAAAATTTTCCCCCTCTTTAACTGTTAGTTTTTGTATAGTTTTATTCTGATCATTATCTCTCAGTCTGACCTGGAATTGATTTGAAATTTTTTCCTTCTTCCTGTATACTAAGCAACTTCTCTCATGGTTTCTAGGCAAACTCACTGTAGGTCATAACTTGTTAGTAGGTCATGAAACCTATCTAGAGGAATATATTTTAATACCAGAAGTGTAAGTATAAGCATTTTTGAAAGCAAATTTTATTAGCAATTTGATATTGATTTACAAAATTACATGTCAACAGGGGTATAATTACATATCATTCCCACCACCAGAGTTCTGAATCCCAAGTCTCTCCATTGCAAACCACCACTGTTCTCCCAAGGTTGCAGATATGGATTAACTGTCATCTCTACAACTGTCTGTCTACATTTGTACATATTTCCCCCCCCCCTTTTTTTTCCAGGTCCAATCCTTTCTACCCCTCTAAGCCACATATAACCATATTACTGCATCCAAATGTCTCTCTTTTACATGTATGTATTTGGCATACATATAATATGTATTCCTTTTAGGGTAAAAATTCCTTAAAAACCTTTGCTCCACAGATAGGGTCTAGGGCTTCTCAGTCAAAGAACACTTTGCCATGTAATCACAGGACAGTAACCATGCTGTTTGCATTTCTTTTTGGTCTCGGTGGTCACCTGGCTAGACTGGCTACACTCCCCAGTTGACAAACACAGGTTAGCCTGGCATCATTGCCAGCACTCACCACTATATATTTTTGATCTGACTTACCTCCACAGCCATTTATGATCTATGGAGTTACTGTGAATACACTGGGAGGTATTATTTATCTTTATCACATATTTTTGGTTGACAAAGAGTCATCCCTGGTTAAACAAACAAACAACAACAACAAAAATCACTGGGAAAGTTATCCCTTAAAGAGTAACTATGATCTTTCTACTTGTTGTCTTTTGACTTCAACCCAAGTTGTTAATAGTAACTGAGGAACTGCCTGCCAATGCTTCAAAAAGAAGGAATTGTGATTCAAAATATAGTTTAAAGCATCATTTTTTTTTACTTCATTTTTAAAATGAAGTCAAAGTTTGCATCTTATTCACATAACAATCTTGAGAGGATGGTCCCTGATGACCCAGAATAATATTCAGGAGCTTCAAATAGCAGGTTGTTATAGCATGGGTTTATTTAGGTACATACAAACTGTGGCTGCAAAATAAAGCAAAGAGGGAAAGATTGGCTAGCCATATGATGTGGCCATAGTCCTTAAGCATCATTTACCAACATTTAGCTTCAACACATTCAGATCCACTGGAAAAACATCATAGGGTCTGGGGAGAGGAGATGACTAGGAAAAGGGCAAGCAAGAAAAGTGAGTGCCTTCCACCAGACACTCATTTAAGCAGCTTCCTATACCCACAATCCCTTGTGAGTTTGTATATGTTTCTTAGATGCTCTTGACATCAGACTGATGTTAGCCATATGCTAATTATATCCATAATTATATTCATAATCCCTTTTGCTCACCATGAGTGAAAAAATGCTTCCAACAATTCCAAATTTCTAGTACAAAAATGAACAAAGATGCTCAGAATCTTCTATGACTATAGGTGAAAAGGCCAATCTGTGTCACTAGAGTTTACTCTGCAAGCTCTGGCCTTGTCCCAAGAGTGTAGACACAATTCCTGGGTATCAAATAAAGGCTTTATGTTAGCCTGGAGATCTTTTGGTATGTTTATCTATATGTATATATTTCTATATCTATATCTATATCTATATCTATATATATCTATATCTACCCAGATACAGCTGAACACCCCGGAAGCTGGGAACAGAAACCAGCAGAGGTGGCCTTGAATCCAGGTTATCCCTGTGTAGTGATCATGGCATATCCAGGGTGTTGAATTTCTGCATTCAAGTATTCAGTTTGTTCTTATGAAGAGTTTGCAGAGGATTTAACTGCTTTGTCATGGGTCCAAATAAGACCTGTGAATGACAAAACTTAAAAAAAAAAAAAAACCCTTGATCCTAAGTTAGTAATCTTATTGGTTTCAATCACAAAGAGGCTAGACAAAACAAAGAGAGTTTTTAAAAGAAAACATTTAAAGTTATGAACACATTTTTATGGTTTTCTTTTGTCCATCTCGTGGAAAGATTTCAATAAATGTGATGATAATAGTGCACCTTTTGGAGAAAGAACAGTAGCTCTGTGAAGAAAAGTGATGTTCAGCAGTGTTTGACTAGAAGAATTGTAGTACAAGAAAAATGACAAGTATATAAAGCTCTCTGTATTCTCCTGTTGTTAAGAAATTTCCCTTTTATGAGTGCATTAAAGCATTCCACAATTACTTGTCCAGTGGGGTTGTAAGGTATGCCAGTTCCATGCTTAATATTTCACTAAGAGAGGAAATGAACTGTAGTCTAGAAACATACACAGGGCCATTGTCAGTCTTAATTTTATGAGGAATACCTTTAGCAGCAAAGACAGAAAGTGTTCATGAATATGAGTTGCTTTCTCAACTTATATTATACAAGTGGCATGTATAAAGCCTGAAAAAGCATCCAAAGAAACATGAACAAATTTCAGTTTACCCAACTGAGTAATATGTGTAACATCCATTTGCTACAATCCATTGCTAGAAAGTCCTCTGGGATAAATATCCATAGAATGGAAGGAGTTATGAGTGGTAACTTGACAATCTAGACATGAGAGAATAATGGCTCATGTCTGTTTTAGAGAAACATTAAATTGTTTAACTAGGGATTAGCATATTGTGAAAAAAGAATGGGAATTAGTATCCGAATTCAAAGTAAAATTTTTAGTACTTCCAAATGTACTGCCACCCCTAGGAGGCCCAATTGACAGTCTTTATAAATAGGGAATAAAGATAAACTGCAGCTTGGGTGCCTTGGGGCTAATGACAGATTTTAATTTGTCCTTCGTAGTTGATATCAATAATTCCAGGATGCACTTGAACACTTTGAGAGGTTGAACTAGAACGTCCTAGCAAAAGATAAGTAAAACCTTTGGGGAGAGGACCCCAGACACTGGTAGGTACAATTTCTATTTTACCCCTTTCAGTTAAAAAGCATTCTTGAGAAATGATAAGATCTAATCCGTGCTGCCCAGGGTGGCAATCATAACATCAATCTCTGACTGAGAATGTATTGAGAGGATTCCAGCAGAGCTGGAGCACAGGCAACAGGTCTGTTACCATCCATGCCTGTTGTGATTGGCTGCCCTGAGTCATTCAACAGTCCTCATTGGTTTGTGAGTCCTAAGGGTTAGGTCTCTTTCATTTCCTGGCAGAGAATTGTCTCTTGCATTGGTTCTAGATGGACAGTGTATTGCCCAGTGAAAACTTTTGTTATAGCATAGGCATTCAGTGGGAGGATATTTTGAGTATTTATCTCTAGGTACCTTATAATTAAATCATGGGATATTTACCTTACAACCCCTTTGTAAATGGACCTCATTATTGAATTTAAAACAAACTTTGTTTTGCATGGGCTGTACTGAGACTGCAACAAATGTGGTCTGAGTTACTGCAGCCCTAACATGTGCCTTATGGGTTTGAGTCCCTCCCTCAGTACATGCTTTTATCATTTGAGCAATATTTCCAATGTTCATTTACTCAGTAGAAAGCAAAGTCATCCTCACTTACTAACTGGCTGAGTGGGATATTTCTAAGAACCTGATACCACTAAGCATCATATTTCCCATTGGTTCCTTCCCTTGTAGTAGGAACAGGGTAGGTGTGAAGGTCAAAGAAACTATTTTGTTTAAGTCCATAGCTGCTTTTGAAAGGAGTCTTATTATCTTTCTCACTGGCAGCAGAGAGATCTGGGCCTATGGTGGTGGACAGAGGCAGAGGAGAAGTTGGAGGTGCAGAAGGTAGAAAGGGATTGAGTGAGGCAGAGCCATGTGGTAACTTAGGTTGAAGGGGTTGTAAAAAGGAGGGATCTGACATCATAGAAGAGGAGGCAGAAGATGTGGGGCAGCAGAGGAAGTCATGGAGGAAGGAGGGGAGAAGAGGAGCTAGAGAGCCCCTGAAAATGGTGTGGCATGTGGGACAGTTAATCAATATGATAATGGGCCATGTTTGTCCCATTGTCTGGTAAATCTGTGAATAGATAGGCAAGGTCAAGTTCATGAGAGAGATTGAGGCAAAGTGACTTGGTGTGGCTCAGCAGAAAAATGCAAGAATGTTTGGGTTTTAGGCACTCCAAATAAATTTATGCCTGTGAGGTGAGTGAGAAGGAAGATGTGGATTTGGAACCAGGAAGAGAAGGAAGGGTTATGAAACTTTGTTGTAAAGAATCCTGCAACTATTATATATAAAATATAAAGAAACCTATAAATTATGACAGATATGCAAATGTTTTACTATGACTAGACCTCAATTTTTATATAGATCTATGCCAATTTTCCCAATATCTCAACCAATAAAATTCCATGTGTGTGAAGACATGTGGAGATAGCCTTAAAAACAAGTAACAATTTACCTAGTCATTGGTTGGAATAATAAATATTAAGTAGCCCTAATGTTTCTTTTAGTTGTTTCAGGTGAACATTTTCTTCCTTAGAATGTAATGTTACCATAATGAGAGTTTTAGAAGTGAGTAGAAGAAGAAAGCTTAAAATCAATCCACTTACCATGAACTAGCATAGGCTGGCTGGGTCCCTCATCAACTTTTGGAGTTGGGGAGTATAGATTTAAAGTTGAGCTAGACCAAAGAGGGAAAAACAGAATGGGTCAGGAAATGTGATATGTGTGTGTGCTAGGTATAGTAAAAAAGTTAAAAACCTTCTGCTGGGTTTTTGCTGTGAAGTTTAACAAATTGCAGGTTTACTATAATGAGAGTTTATTTAGATACATTAAAAAATGTGACAGCAAAATAATCAAAGAAGGAAATCAGCAGATGACCAAGCCAAGTGCAAGCAGGAAAAGAGAGCAGTTTCCACCAGACACTTGTTTGAGTAACTTCCTATATCCACAATATTTTGTGAGTTTGTGTATGCTCTTGATCTCAGCTGTATGCTAATTATGTTTATGTCCCATAAGTCCTTTGGCTCCCTGTAAATGAACACTGGTCCTAACAAGACTTTTATAGCAAGAATATACTCATGTTGGTTCAGTTTACCGTGAGAATATTGAAGAGTTCACTTTACCTGGGAAGACATATGTTGCCAGGAAAGCTTTGATGACCAGCTCACATCTTTCACAGTCATTCACAATAGTCACAGGACTCTCCTGTACCATATGTGCCACCAGGTGTTATCTCATGTCATCTTTTACTCAAGCAGCATAAGGTGTGGTACATGATACCATATGACTTTACAGAAGTCTGAGGTCCAGAAGATTTTTAAAAAATTTTTTATTTATAAAAAGGAAACATTGACTAAACCATAGGATAGGAGGGGTAAAGCTTTGCACAATCCCCACCACCAGAACTCTGTATCCCATCCCCTCCCCCCGATAGCTTTTCTCTTCTTTAATCCTCTGAGAGTATGGACCCAAGGTCATTGTGGGATGCAGAAGGTGGAAGGTCTGGCTTCTGTAATTGCTTCCCCACTGAACATGGGCGTTGACAGGTCAATTCATACACTCAGCCTGTCTCTCTCTTTCCTTAGTGGGGAAGGGCTCTAGAGAAGCAGAGCTCCAGGACATTTTGGTGGGATCATCTGTCCAGGGAAGTCTGGTTGGCATCATGCTAGCATCTGGAGCCTGGTGGTTGACAAGAGAGTTAACATATAAAGCCAAACAAATTGTTGACCACTCATGGACCTAAAGGCTGGAATAGTGCAGATGAAGAGTTGGGGGGGGGGGGTCCCTCCATTTTGTAGATAGCTAGTAGGCATATTTTAGTTAATTCCAAGGGACCTGTGGCTATACTATTTTTTTTTCCCTTTTTCTTTTGTCCCCTGAGCCTGAAATCTGATATGACAGTGGATCCAAATTATTGTCTGGGGAGATGATGCCATGGCTGGAAAAAGGACCAGAAAGCTGGATCAGGGAAAAGAGTAGCTCCCTAATATGGGAAAAGGGTATAAATATTGTTGACTGTAAACCCCATCAATTTGATGTGATCTGGGACCCATAATTAGCTTAGGAGCCTGTGTGACCTCTGCATCCCCCTAGATCTGAGCTCACATTCTGTGGTCATCAGTAGGAGCATTCCATGCCACCCCAATATCAACCCATCTTCCTCAGGTGTAGCGTAGAGTATGTTGTCCATCCTCCCTTTGGAGGATGGAACATTCTCTACCACTGTTGATCCAGGTTGAGGGTAAGGTCCTATGTGGCCCACAAAGTGGTCTATTGTGTTGTTCCTGATAGAAATGACCGGTAACAATGGAGAGAGGGATTTATTTGAGGTCTAGATACCTAATGTCTGTTTGGGAATCTCAGGACTCCCCAATAGGGCCCCAGTTGATGGGGTGGCCTGATAGTGACTAAAAAGTCATCATTAAAGTATGCCAGTCTCTTGATTTAAGTACAGGTAAGCAATCCATTATCATCCTCTTCTTTAACATACCAGTCTTGGAGTCTTTGCTATGTTTTAGATGTTCTTAATGTTTCAAAGTACACTGTCTCACTGTGGTAGGTAGAATGAATTTTACAAAATCCCTGGAACATGTGACTAGATTTTGTTACATGGTAAAAAGAACTTTGTAGATGTAACTAAGGTTCAGGACCATAAATAGGGAGATTATCCAGGATTTTCTAGGTAGGATGGATATAATTAAATGAGCCTATAAAAGCAGAGAATTTTCTCTGGCTGGTGTTAATTTGTGCAGCAGCAGTGGAAGTCTGAGAGATGCCAAGTGGAAGAATTGGACTTGCCATGACTGTTGTGTGTGGTTCTGGGGTGTATGCAGTCTGTGCAGGACTTAGGCTGACAGCCAGCAGTGAAGTGGACCCTTATCCTACAACTGTAAGGAACTGATTTCGGCCAACCCTCTGATTGAACCTGAAAGCAGATTTTCTGCAGGAGCCTCCAGAAAGAGAAACAACCCTACTGACACCATGAGTTCAGTGTTGAGGAACCAGAAGCATAGACAGTTAGTGCAGCTGTGTTGTGCCTGAGCTCTGACTAGAAACTGAGGGATAACGACTGTCCTGTCATTTCAAGCCATGAAGGGTGTCATTTTTGCTGTTAGAAGTAGGAAATTAATGTGTTTATCTGAAGCATTGGATGTAAATGTAGATTCAGATATGGGATTTGAGTCTAGATGTGTTTCTGTTTGAAATGGCTCAGCAAGTTGAGCAAAGGACTCCCAAGCCTGTGGTTCCAGGTTTGACCCATATACCCCATGTATTAGAGCAGTGGTTTGATCTCTTAGTCAAATAAAATAAATATTTAAAAAATAGAGGACAGTTTATTAAGACTGCCAGTTACATAATACATTTAAAATCAAGGTACTTTTGAAAGATATATATTTTTTTAATATATATTTTTAATTTTTATTTTATTTTTGAGAGAGATGAAGAGAGAGAGAGAGAAACACACACAGAGAGAAACACCAGAGCACGGCTCAGCTCTGGCTTATGGTGGTGCAGGGGATTGAACCTGGGACTTGGGAGCCTCAGGCATGAGAGTCTGTTTGCATAACCATTATGCTGTCTCCCCCGCCCGAAAGATATTTTTGAATATCCTCTAGATACTATTCTTCCTTCCATGATGTTGAAATGTCTTGTTATGTATATAAAATGATATGTAAATAAAGTATGTTTTAAGAGTAAATAGTCAAAGTATACTGAAATACAATATCAAAGTAGTTTAGTTTGGTATTTATCTTAAGCCCAAGAGAAAAGCATGGATTATTTATTGTGTTGTTAATTGTGTCTTTCTTAAACAATTACAAAAACCTATTTTTGTTTGAGATCCCTTTTAGTTCTGGACTCCAAGTTAACATCAATTAAAAATAAGTGGGACAGACTGCTGAACCCATCCTTGTTTCTTAAAAGACCAATTTGCTCTTTTAGTTTGATAGGTGGCTTGATTACTTCTCCCACCCCAAGAATTTTTTTGCATGTGTGTGTCTGGTCACAGGGACTCATTCATGAATGATTTCACAACTCACTAGCCAACATTTTCATTCCGGAGATAGAGAGATAGAGGAAGAGGTACAATATATAGCACGGGAGCTCCCCCCATTACTGCAGTTACACTCCCATGGAAATTTGGGAATCAAGCTTGAGTTGTGGACTTGACAAGGCACATTCCCTACCAAGTCAGTTATCTTCTGGTTCTCCCTGCCAAAGAATACCTTGGTGGAAGACACACACACACACACACACACACACACACACACACACACACACACACACACACACGTGCACACATGTGAAATAGTGACAATTTGAGACTTCTGAGCATGTTTGAAAAATAATCGACATGTATAAAAGTTCCAATGTGGATCTGCTATGATAAAAACTCTGGAAACAATCCATGTGAAAGAGTGATTCATTGTGTGTGTGTAGAATTTCCGTAGTAGCTACTCTTCAAGGAACTTGAAATTGGGGCCAATAACTCTAGTATCCATTCAAGAAAATATTTTTAATTTATTAGATAATCATGTCCCCCCCAAATTTGAAAACTAATTTCAGATCTCTTGCAAATTTGTGTTATTTAGTTGAGAGCCATCCTATATATCAGTCATCACTGCTTTGCTCCCATTTCTCTTCATGTTTTCAGTCTCCACATCTGAAATTCAGTACTGCAAGTATTTTTGTTCTTTGAAAGACATAAATGCAGAAACCAAAGCATTCTCTTCCTTTCCCTGGGCCAAGCCATGGTGCACCTGATTGAAAGCTGACATTACCACTGGCAAGGACCCAGGTTTGAACCCCTGGTACCTGCCTGCACTTGGGGAAGCATCACAACTGGTGAAGTAGAGCTGCAAGTGTCTTTCTTTCTCTCTCTCCTGCTTTCCCTCCACCTTTCTTCTCAATTTCTCTGTGTACTATCAAATAATAAATTAATTAAATAGTCTCCCTCCTTCCCCAAATTTAGGACTACAACATTTAAGAAGATCATTGTTAACAATTTTAAAAAAAACAATACAAATGGGTATGGAATACTTTTTTCTATGTGAAGAGTTCAGATTGATTTATATTTGTCTGTGTGCCTAATCTTTTTTTTAACCTCTCATTCCAATAGGAATACTATGATAAAGGAGATTACATTATTAGAGAAGGCGAGGAAGGAAGTACCTTTTTCATTTTAGCAAAAGGAAAGGTAAATATTAATTAAAGCTTATTTCAAGTAAATAAAAATGTCTCCTAAATCAGTTTTCCACAAATGCGGCCGCAACATACTGCAACAAAAGAAGGTCTCCATGTTGAACTGGTAAAAGAAGCTTCTTTCCAGAAGAGGCTTTGGGAAAACAAAGACGATGTGATGGGTTCCAACTAAGAAATGATCCTCTGAGTGATTTTAGACAGGTTGCTTGACTTCTTTTACACATGGCTTCATTGTATACAAAATTACTGGGTTATGTCCATGGCCATTATTTAGCTCCCAGATCATGGCTGGAATATCTTTCTATTCAACAGATACAATCAGCATCAACAGGAGAATGAATTTGGCAATTAGGCACAGCAATCGCCAGGCATCAAGCTATAAAATATAATGAATCAGAATATTAGTTTAAGTAATAGCTTTACTTGATCTGGATGTTGATGATAATATATGTGTATTAGTTTGTTAATCTAGTATATACATTTTTATACTCATATGTGTACTTTTTCTTTACTTAGATATTGGGTATATAATGTTCTTAGTTGATCCTTTGTCAACTCTTAGCAGTGTTCCTTAGAGGTTAAAAATAAAAGGAATGTGAAATATTGAAGAAAAGAGTAAAATTTTGAGTACCTGAGTCTATTAAATGTTAATTTTTATAAATGCTTTTTCTTCCCTGGTACAATTTATTGTGAGAAAGCTAGACATTTTTGGTAAACTAATTTGTGGTTAAAGGAAAAATTAGAAAGTAATTCAACATTGTTCAAATCTCAGAAACCTTTCAATACTCAGGACTTAAAAAAATTATTTATCCATAACCTTTGGAAGAATTTTGGTTAATTTCATTCATTATTTAATTTTTAAAATTTATTGTGTCTTGCATAAATGTTAATAAAAATTTCTAATTAGTGTGAAGTAACCCCTATTACCATGTGAACTAGAATGATTCCTTTTAGAAAGCAAGAGATAGTGTTTTTCTTTTTTCCATTTTTTTATTGTGGGTTAATGGATACAATTTGTCATCTCTCTGTGATAGGTCTGTACTAGGCACTCTTACCCCCAATATAGTTCCTTTCCTATCATCATGTACCAGGACAACAAAGTCCCCCTCCCAAAACCCCTCTTTCCCCAAAGTTCCTTGATTTGGTGGAAGACACCAAACCCAGTTTAAATTTTATTTTGCATTTTTTTCCTGTCCTTATTTTTCACTCCACTTATGAGTGAGACAATCTAGTATTCATCCTTCTCAAGGGATATTGATATTTTTTGTTGGATTCACCTTTTTTTTTTTTTTTAATCTTGCTGGGCCATGGATTCTAAAGGGATAAAAATGAAAGTTTCAAATCTTTTTCCATACCCATATCTTTTATTCAGTTTTATACAACAAGTGAATTAGTGTATAGATTCTGATTCAGAACTCCGAACACTTAGTTTTATACATGATTAATTTTTCAACTCTGTTGACTTTTTGCAATAATAGGATCATCATAATTTATTTTGACTGTTTCTAGGAATTTGATTCACACAGGATTTTTAGCTTTCAGAGGTGAGACTTAGATGGAATTTTATATCTTAGAATTTGGAGTCACTTGATGGTATTAAGTAACAGTATTTTTGAATTTTTTGTTGTGAATTGACTATAGTTGGTCCTAATTATTGCAAAATCAAAGACATTTTTCCTTTGTTCAATAAAGCTTATATATACATGGAAGGCTTCATCAAATGATTATATATTCAAATTATCCTTCTTTTAAAAATTCTCTTTTACTTTTTCACTGTTACATTTCGTTTAGGTAAAAGTCACACAGAGTACAGAAGGTCATGATCAGCCCCAGCTGATAAAAACACTGCAGAAAGGAGAATACTTTGGAGAGAAAGCTCTTATCAGGTGAATCTCTGAATTTATATACTGTGCTTAAGATGCTCTACTTGTTTTTTCTTTCTTGTCTTTATTTGTTGCTGAGGATCAAATTCAGGAACTCTTGTACACAATGTCCACACTTCTACTGAGCCAAATTGATGCATACCCTGTAAGTGATTTGTTTAGTATATACAAGTACTATTCAGAATTACCAAATATCAAGCTACACATTAATGGAAGTTAGTAAACATTTTTTAACTGTCTTCAAAACTGCTGTTATGATACAGAAAATAATATATACTGATTTTGCACAGGGAATAAATTGGAAAGTCCTAAATTTGACCTTGAAAAGAAATACAACAGATGTCCTATTAAAATAATCCATATTTAAAAATTGATTTCAGAAGTTATAATTACAATTTTCCCTTTTAAAATGAATTTTCATATTTCTGAAATTAAAAGCATTGCCCTGTTTTGGTTTAAAAATTATTAAACAATGAATCTACATATTCTGTGTGCTTTTAGACCATCATTCCAAAACTAATATTTTCCCAAGAATTTTAATCAACTTATTTTACAAATTTCAGAAGTAACATTAAGTAGTACATTTGAAATTCCTAGCTAAACCTTAGGTCTTTTGAGGAATGAGTACATTTACTGTAGATCTTTAGAAACTCAAAAAGGTTCAATAAATGACTCTTGAAACTCAGAAAACCTCAACTTTGAAACAAAAACCACTTCTTTAAAATTAAATGTAAATAACCTTACAAAAGAGCAATTATAGTTTTGAGAAACACATTTTTTCAGTTATATGTTTCTAAATGAATATTTGAATTCTGAGAAATTGCTCAAAATTTGTATTACAGTGTGCCTTTATTTCAAATTTATTCTTCTAATGAGTAACATTTCCCCCTTTCTATCCTCCATATTTGCCTAGAAAGCTCCAGTTCTTTTGACTGATATGTCAGTATTATATAAGTACAGAGTGAGGAAAAATGTTCAAAATATGTCTGAAGGCAAATGTGATTGATAAGGCTCTTTAAATAAAAATTTTAAGTTAATAACTTAAAGGATTTTTTAAAAAAATTATTTATAAGATGGAAACATGAACAAGACCATAGGATAAGAGGGGTACAACTCCACACAATTTCCACCACCGGAACTCTGTATCCCACCCCCTCCCATGATAGCTTTCCTATCCTTTATCTCTCTGGGAGTATCGACCCAGGGTCATTATGGGCTGCAGAAGGTGGAAGGTCTGGCTTCTGTAACTGCTTCCCCACTGAACATGGGCACTGACAGGTCAATCTATATTCCCAACCTATCTCTCTCTTTCCCTAGTGGTGCAAAACTTTGGGGAAGTGGGGCTTCCAGGACACACTGGTGGGATCATCTGCCCTGGGAAATCTAAACCTAAAGGATTTTAAAATACAATGTAAAGAATGAATTTTTCTTTTCTATTTTCTAGTTAGTAATGAATTGTTTAAATACTAGGAAAATTGTCCTTTTTTTCATATGAAGGAATTTAAAACTTTATTGTAATGTACTTATATCACTTGAAATTTGAATATTTTTTCTTAGCATCTGTATATTACCTTTTTCATATGTATAAGCAAAACAACTAATGTTTGAAAGGCAGAGAAACTTATGAACACATTGTAGAATCAAAGTAGCTCTTTAAGGAAAAGTTGCTGTTTGTTTTTGCTGTATTTGAACTATATCTTGCTGTGCTGCCAATTACAGTATTCTCTTATGAGAAACATGGGAATTTATGTTTAGTATGGACACCTTGTTCCACAAAGCCTTTTAAGTTCTTAAAGTGAAAATGAGTGAAGGGTATTGAGTGGAAATATTTTTACATTTGGTGCAATTTTATACTATCAAATTTTAGGGCCACTAACTGTGATTTAGTATTCCTTGTATTCTGTCTGCTTCCTGGACTTGACACTCAATAGTCCCAGGAACTCCTTCACAGTTTTATTTGCAAAAATAAATTCATGACACTTAACATAGTTATGAATAAAACATATGTGTGTTTATGAGCAGCTAATACATAGGAAATGTTTATAGAGAAGATTCCTGGCTAAAATAATGACACAAACAAGTGAAAGGGATATTATACCTTTTAATTTTGTTGTTTTTTACAGTTCAAATGGTTGGCTAACATATGATATCAGTTATGTATGTTCATGCATGTGTTTATTTACCTAGTTATATACATGTCTCTAGAAATCTACAAACATAAATTTTAATTAACAACTACCTCGTTCTCAATTTGAAACTCAAGTTGAAATGCTTCTCACTTGTGTCTTTTAGAAAGGATCCTGAAAACCTGGGAGAGACTGTGGTTATTTCACAGGTCTCTGGATGCTTGCTTTGTGGACAGGGGGATTCTTTGAATTACTGGAGATGAACTATTAACATTCCCCCCTGTCTTCTCAGTAAGGGAAGACAAATTCACTATACTTTTTGTGAAGCCATTTTTTCATGAAGTTACCTAAACAATCTCAATATGCTTGTTATTCTAGGTTACCCTACATGAACTTCAGAGAGCTGGGTCCTCTAAGGATGTACCTTTTGTAATGTGTCTAGTTTCTAACTAGGAAAGGAAGGAAAATAATATAAATGGTGTCTAAGGAAATACTTATCTCATGCTTGACCTATTAGTATTCATTAGCTAACAAATTTTGCTATCATTTGATCTATTAAGTTCACCTTCAAGGTGCACTATTATATTATGTGTCCTTGAAAGAGAAAGATAATGTGTCAATTACAGTGTGATTCATGGTCCATTGTAAACCAGACTCTGACTTCAGAGGATTTAATGAAAAATTCACGTCTTAAACTCTGTGAATGAAAGTATTTATGTATCTACTTAACCCATTGGGTGATACGACTCTAAAAAGATACTTCTTGGAGGGGAATTTTCTTATTGGTTTGTGCTTTATGCTAATTCACCGAATGTGTTTCCATTAATTGTCTCCCATCAGTTCATTTTAGTTTTGCCTGCTTATTAGTGAGCACATCCTGTTTGATCAGAGGAATGCTATTTCACTTTGGCTGGCACAAAGCACAGAGAGAGATTCTATGCTCAGCTGCAGTCACTGAGTCAGAGCACTTTTCACCCTGAATTCCTTATGTACCTGCCCTTTATTGGGGAACAATTTAAGTACTTTTTTCTGCAGGGAGAAGGGAGTGGAGAATTAATTACAATTTTTTAAGTTTATACTTAGGAAGATTTCAGTGATGGCATTTCACACATAGTAACTGATTCCCTCATAGTAGTTACTGAATTTGTAAAGCTAGACAACTAAATTTCTTTCCTATTTTTGTCTACAGTGAAGATGTCAGATCTGCTAATATTATAGCTGAAGAGAATGACGTTGCCTGCCTGGTTATAGACCGAGAGTAAGTACACTGGTGCTGTTGGGAAGGCAGGCTCCTGCAGCACCTGAAGACTTGGCTTTCCATTACTCCAAGGGCCTATCTTCTCATTCATCACCCCTTAGACATGTTGGCCTGTCTTCAGCAGTGAGAACATTCTGTTAATATTTATGGAAGGAATGGGCCCTTATGACCTGAATCTGCCCATTGGCAGAGGCAGATACTAGCAGGTTAAATATTTTGTGTGTAGAGTTTATACATAAATATCAGTGATAGACTGATTTGAATTCTTCATCTTCCAGAGCAATGAGGTTATTAGTGTTATATGGAGTCTTTTGTGTGAAGTTTATCAAATGGGAGGTTTATTACAACATGGGTTTATTTATTAGTGATTTAATATTTATTCACAAAATTATATTATATCAGTGGTACAATACCACAACTTTCCCACCACCAGAGTTCTGTGTCCTGGTCCCTCCACTGGAAACTGCATTAGTTCTCTCAAGATCACAGATATGGGTTATATAATCTATATATATATATATATATATATATATATATATATATATATTGCCCCCCCTTTTTTCCTATTCTCCTGCCGTCTTTTCTCTTCCTTTCTAAGTCACACCTACTACTTTTGAGTGTTCTCCCCCACCCCCTTTTTTCCCCTTTTCTCTCTTTGGGTCCTGATGGAATTAGAGTTTAGAGCCCTCTGGTCATCTTCCCCTAACATTTACCCCTCTGGGAGTATGGACCAAAATCTTTTTAGGGTGCAGAAGGTGGAAGGTCTGGCTCTTGTAAATGCTTCTCTGGACATAGGTGTTGGCAGGTCAATCCATACCCCCAGCCTATTTGTATCTTTCTCTAGTGGGGTAGGGTTCTGGAGACAGAACAGAATATTTAATGAACAGGAAACATAACGTAGGACTAGAACAGGTGAGAATAGGGATTTTAGGGTGGACAGAAGCCAGGAGGTCTATTTTAGGTCTGTGTCAAGGCACCCATAACTTTGTTGTTTTGTTTTGTTTTTTTGCCTCCAGGGTTATTGCTGGGCCTTGGTGCCTGTACCACAAATCCACTGCTCTGGGAGGCTATTTTTTCCCTTTTGTTGCCCTTGTTTATTCATTGTTATTGCTGTCATTATTGTTGGATAGGATAGAGAGAAATAGAGAGAGGAAGGGAAGACAGACAGAGGGAGAGAAAGACACATGCAGACCTGATTCACCGTTTGTGAAGTGACCCTACTGTAGGTAGGGAGCTGGGGGCTAAAACAGACATCCTTATGCCTGTCCTTGGTCCTTGTGCTTGCACCATGTGTTCTTAAACTACTGTGCTACTACCCAGCCCCCGACTTTAGTAATTTTTGCTGGAGCTTGATAGCTAACTTGCAGGTGGACTGAAAATAATGTCTGGGAAGGTGGTTTCAGAGTTGAGAACAGGACTAGAAAGCTGAATCAAGGCAGAGAATAGCTCCCAAACTTGAAGAAAATAAATAAGTACAATTAATTACTTACCACACTGATCTGACTCAAGACCCATATCTAATTCATATTTAGCAGAGGAGCCTGTGTAATCTATGAGGACCTCCCTGTCAGTTTGTGTTCGCAGTCCATGGTCACAGATGGGGACATTCTAGGCTGCACTCATTTTAGGACCTTATGAATTTTTTCCCTCACAGAACATACTTAATAATTTAAATCATCTATTTTTTGTATTTATTTATTTATTTTCCCTTTTGTTGCCCTTGTTGTTTTTTCTTGTTGTAATTATTATTGTTGTTGTTATTTATGTCATCAGATCACCTTTCACAAATGCTCACCAGATCATTGACTGAATAAAGGGGTATCTTCCTTGCAATGTAGTACAGTAACTGAAAGCCTGCAGCTATTTTTTTCTAATTCATTCTTTTATTTTTTAATTTTATTAGTGATTTCATAATGATCAATAAAATTGTGGGATAAGAGGCATAAAATTCCATACAATTCCCACCACCAGAGCTCTGTATCCCATCCCCTCCATTGGAAGATTCCCTATTCTTTATCCCTTTGGGAATAGGGACCAAGGTCCTCTATGGGGTGCAGAAGGTAGAAGGCCTGACATCTGTAATTGTTTCTCTGATGGACATGGGAGTTAATTCATTTTTAATTTTTTATTAGTGATTTAATAATGATTGACAAGATTGTGGTATAAGAGGGGTACAATTCCACACTATTCCCACCACCAGAGTTCCATATCCCCATCCCCTCCATTGGAAGGTTCCCTATTGTTTATCACTCTGGGACTATGAACCAAAGTTCTTTAGGGGAACAGAAGGTGGAAGGTCTGGTTTCTGTAATTTCTTCTCTGCTGACATGGGCGTTGACAGGTCAATCCATACTCCCAGCCTGTTTCTACTTTTCCCTAGTGGAGTAGAGCTCTGGGGAGGTGGAGTTCCAGGACATATTGGTGAGGTCATCTGCCCAGGGAAGCCAGGTTGGCATCATGGTAACATCTGCAACTTGGTGGCTTTTTGAAAAGCATTAAAATATAAAGCAGAACAACCTGTTTAATAATCAGGAACCTACAGGTAAGAGTATAGCAGATGTAATCTGGGGTCTTCATGTTTGACAGAGCTAGAAAGTCCATTTTAGGTATATTCCAAGGGGCCCATGACTTTACTAATTTTTGCTTGAGCCCAACAGCTAACATGCAGGTGGGCTAGGGATATTGTCTGGAAAGGTGATATTAGAGTCAAGGATAGGACTAGAAAGCTGGATAAAGACAGAGAGTAGCTCCTAAGTATGGGAAAAGTATATAAATACCATTGACTGTAAACTCCATTCATGTGACCTAGGGACCATGTCTGTTCATACTTAGTACAGGAGCCTGTGTCACCTCTGCATCCCTGTCAATCTGAGCTCAGATTCCATAATCATAACTAGGAACATTCTAGGCTAAACTCATTTCAGGACGCATCTTCCTCGAGTGGCAGAGTATGTTGATCCAGCCTCCCTTTGGAAAGTGGGGCAATTTCTACTGTTATTCTACATTGAGGGCAAAATCCTGTAGTGGTCCACAAGAGGGTTTATGATATAATTCATTATTTTAAAGAGTGCAATTGGAAGAATTGCAACATACGCCTGTAACACTGCTTTACCACTTGTAAAGCTTTTCCCCTGCAGGTGGGGTTTGGGGATTTAAACCCCAGTCCTTGTATATTGTAGCATATGTGCTTAATTAGGTGTGCCACCACCAGGCCCCTGCAAAGAGTTTTTGAGGTAGCAGTGCTATCTATATTTAAAGTACTTCAGTTAATTGAATGGAAAATAAAATATGAGTGGCAGAGAATAAAGTACGTGTTTCCCACTTGAAAATTCAAGTATTGCATATTTGAAATTGTGTGGAAATACTGTTTTACTTTCCACTACTCTGTGGTCAGCAGTGCAGTAGAGAGTAGACCTGGAGTGGAAAACAGAAAATATCCAGCAAATGAAATATGCTTAATAATGCTGATCTAGATTCAGTGTGGGTCAAGGTCTTTGGGATAAGGCAGAAAGCAATGTTGACAGTCTACTAATGAGATGGCTTAGGCTTTTTTTTTTCTTTTTTGCCTCCAGGGCTATCGCCGAAGCTCAATGCCTGCACCACGCTGCTCCTAGAGGCCATTTTCCCCATTTTTGTTGCCCTGATTGTGCTTGTTGTAGTTGTTATTGTTATTGTTGTCATGGGCTCATTGCTTTTAGCTGTTTTTGTGGTGAATCTTCATTCATCTTACTTTGTGATGTGTTGAAGATGTTACAGAGATGATTAAAACATTGTTCCCAAAAAGACACCCTTTTGTAGTTGGGGTAAAAATACCTCAGTAATCACAAATCAAGGGATATTGCCAAGTGTGTTGATGAGGAATTGTTGGGAGGATAGTCAAGGAATCACTGGTGAAGAGAGTTATTTATGTTCTCACAGGAAATAACATTAGCAATAATTCCCAGAGACAACAGGGCAAGGACAGGGGAATCAGAGGAGACATACAACAAACTTGTGAAACAGGCTGTTTTAGAGCAAGACTCTCTAAGCTAAAGTAAAGTAAATAAGTGGATTTTATTACAAATTAATGTAAAATGAGGAGTATCTGAGGACAAAAAGATATTTTTATCCTTTATTTTAATTTCTTTATTGGAGGATTAATGGTCAACAGTAAACTATAATAGTTTGTACATGCATAACATTTCTCAATTTTATACATAACAATACAACCCCTACTGGGTCCTCTGTCATCCTTTTGCAGGACCTGTACTTCCCTCACCCCCAACCCCCCAGAGTCTTTTACTTTGGTGCAATACACCAACCCCAGTTCAGGTTCTACTTGTGTTTTCTCTTCTGATCTTGTTTGTCAACTTCTGCCTGAGAGTGAGATCATCCCATATTCATCCTTCTGTTTCTGACTTATTTCACTTAACATGATTTCTTCAAGTTCCATCCAAGATCGGCTGAAAATGGTGAAACCACTGTTTTTAATAACTGAGTATTATTCCATCATGTATATATACCACAACTTACTTAGCCACTCGTGTGGTTGGACACCTGTGTTGCTTCCAGGTTTTGGCTGTTACAAATTGTGCTGCTATGTTCTCCTTGATTTTTAATATAGTTTAATTTCATCATGCAAGGTTAGAAAATCCACTGCTTTCATGAATTATGTTAATTTCAGTAAACAGATCATGAGGACAATTTCCTTTCTACAGTTTTCTCTAAGGGGAGAAAGAAAGAAAGGAAGGAAGGAAGAAAACAACTAATGTAAACCTGAACAGCAAGGTGGAGAGCTATAGAAATGTTTATTTCTTGACTGAAAGGGTGAATTTTTATGACTTCTAATAACTAGTTATAAATTTAGCATAAATTACTGGAATATAATTTTACATAGCTGTGAGACTAACTATACAAATAGTCATTTATGAACTTAAGTATGATGTCAAGTTGCAGTAGTAACCCTTAGCACATATTTTACTTTCTTCATGTAGAACATTCAACCAGACAGTCGGGACTTTTGAAGAGCTACAAAAATATCTGGAAGGGTATGTGGCAAACCTGAATCGTGATGATGAAAAAAGACATGCAAAGTAAGTGGAGGAATCTTTTCCTAAGCTGATTTGACTCCCGAAGCAGATGGCCTTGGGGCTGGAGTGGTGTGGGTTGCTCTGCAGTTACTTCTAGTGTGTATCCACCACAAACAAGCTGAGGAGTTCATTTGAGTTGTTTCAAAGACAGCATCTTGTATGAGTAGACTGACTGCTATTTCAGCCTGTAGGCTATTAATTCATTGTGATGGGTGATGCATGGGACTCTCTGTGAAAATTTTTCTGAGTGGGGAGTTTGAGAAAAAGGATTTCTTTTTTTAACATTGTCTGGTAGCTTAGTCTAAAAGTATATTGAGTCAGAATGAAGATGTCTCCTATCCTCCATTCCATGAAAATTGGACAAGAATTCCAAAGCATAGGATGATGCGTTTATTTTCATTTTAGGTAAAGAACTAGGGTCTATTAAGAATTATACAACATAGAAGCTATTGCTCACATGTGTGAGTAATATGTGTAGGTGTGGATGTGGTATAAGAAGGAGTTAGATAATTCCCTGAATGTAAGAATGCTGGTGAAAAAAATCATTTATTAAATAATGCTTTGTAAACATTAAATTACTTGAAAACCCTTTACTAAAACATTTTATAGAGAGAACAGTTAAACCTATATTCACTATCTACTATCGTCAAAGCTGAATTGTAAAAAGTTCTGTGAAGTTTAAGCTAAATTAGAAGTCAGGACCTCATAAATTGTTTCTTTCCAAGAAATGTATTCACAATTTTGATGCCAAAGACCTTTTGGGATACCAATTTATAACTCTGTAGTACAGAGCAGTAGGTCTTAATTAAAGAGAGAAAAACAGTGTTTTCAAATGCTTGTAATACTTGGTTTTAAAGAAAGGAATGCATCTTCATTTTTTCAAAGCAGTTATTCTGGTTTAGCCATGGAAAACTTCAAGATCCAACAAGGATAGCAAAGATAACAAAGATTTGCAGTGTCATTTTCTTCTTTACAACGAAGCAAAGGAAATGAGTTTTTGTTTTAAAGAAACAGAAACAGAGAGGGAAAGAGACCACAACATCAAAGTATCCTTCATTGTGAAGGGACTTGGGCTCCAACCTGGGTGACACAAAATAGCAGCACACTATCCAAAAGACCTTTTTTGCTGGCCCTGCTTGGTTTTATTTACACTCACTGATTATTTAAAAAATTTTATTGAAATAGATTTTTTTTATATTTATTTTTATTTATTCCCTTTTGTTGCCCTTGTTGTTTTTTTTCTGTTGGTGTAGTTATTATTGTTGTCATTGTTGTTGGATAGGACAGAGAGAAATGGAGAGAGGAGGGGAAGACAGAGAGAGGGAGAGAAAGATAGACACCTGCAGACCTGCTTCACCGCCTGTGAAGCGACTCCCCTGCAGGTGGGGAGCCGGGGTTCGAACCAGGATCCTTATGCTGGTCCTTGTGCTTAGCGCCACCTGCGCTTAACCCGCTGCGCTACCGCCCGACTCCCGAAATAGATTTATTTTAATAAAAAGAAAACACCATTTATTTATGTATTTTTGAGAGGGATTAACAAGAGCACCTCTGAGTTTTGGTATATGGTGATACCAGGGATTGGATTTGGGGCATCAGGCATGCAAACTGAGCTGAAATATATTTTAAATAGCACACAGTTTGGTGGTTTACCTCTCATTGATTCAATTTGACATTTGTTCTTTATTGTGTGTCAATTTTTTCTTTTCATATTCTGCTGTTTTCCATCCAGATATGATTGAGATGGCCTTTGAAGTAACTGTGGTCAGTAACTATATGCTTAAGTGTTATTGTGACACTTTCTTGTATGAGGGATGTATACAAAGTTTTACTTCTCTTCTCAGGAGATCCATGTCTAACTGGAAGCTGTCCAAAGCACTCTCATTGGAGATGATTCAGCTGAAGGAGAAGGTGGCCAGATTTTCTTCATCATCCCCATTCCAGAACCTTGAGATTATCGCAACACTGGGCGTTGGTGGGTTCGGAAGAGTTGAGCTTGTAAGGGGTTTACGTTTCAAGCATCTGAGAGTAGCCTTTTGACTTCTCTTTTGTTTTATATTCCAGTGTGTGTTGGAGGATTGTGTGAATTGTTGTTGCTATCCTAAATGTTGCTTTGAACTGAGACTGAAGAAGCATACCTTTCAATCTGTATGTTGTGTGGTAGCAAGCCTGTGCCATTCAGTCAATTGTAAATATGTAGTTGCTACTCCTCAGCATCACATCCTTTAGTGAGCTTTTCTTGATGATGATTATTGAAGAATATATCAAGTAAGCATTCCCAAAGAAGTGCCACAGAGATTTGTGATTTTAACTCTACTCTGATGTCTGTATTTGGCCTTCCTTGTCCTATTTTAAGGTTGTTCAAACATTTCTACTAGGAAAAATGAGGATGAGTGCAGGGGGCTGTTTGAAGAGCAGCTCTCTGTTGTGCTGAGCAGGGCAGCTGGGATTTCTGGCTGTTGTCACAGCATCTTCCACATCGCCACCTCTCTGAGCTTTCTCTCCAGCATCCAAGAAGAAGAGGGGAAGTACTTACTGAACATGAATTCTACTGTATGGAGTTGCAAGAAGCCTTCTGTTGCCTAGCATATTTGAAACAATTCTTTATATGTGAACCTCTGGGAAATGAGCTGACACCTCAGCCTGATTTGAAATGCTGCTGGGAAACTCCACAGAATAGGCTTCACATTCAGTCAGTACTTCCCCTCTGCCTGGTGAGAGCAGGGAGAGGCAGCTACTTGGCAGCAGGAGGATAGTTTGATTGCTTTTTAGATGATATGGAGAAGTACGAGCATATCCACCAGCAGTGGTATATTCACCAATGACTTTGGCATATAAAATGCCAAGATCAGTTTTTTTTTCTCTCAGTTAGCTAATAATAATTGAAGTAGTAACCCCACCATGAATTTAAAATGTTGTAAGCAGCACCAAGAACAAACCTAAGCAAAAAGTGTCTGTACAAGTTTTCTATGTGCTAAATATTGTCTCTGTGTGGCATTTTAAGCATGTCCTAGTAATGCCTATTAAAATTCTTTTATTTGGGGCTGCAAGACAGCTCGCCTCATTGAGCAAGTACTTTGCCCTGTATGCTGTTTGAGAGGTTTGAGCTCCAATACCACATGGGAGTGCCACAGCATTATGGGAAGTTTGGGGCAGTGATGTTTCTTCCCTTCTCTCTAGTCTCTATCTGAGAAATTTAAAACTCAGTCTAGAATCAGTGAAGTTGTGCATACAACCCCCCCACACCACAATAAATTTATTTATTTACTTATTTATTTTAAGGAGAAATTCTATTTGTCCATCTAGACCAGTACTCTATCACAGAGCTCTCTGCACAGATGGAAATGTCCTGCACTTGTGTAACAGTAGAGTAGCCACTGACTAAACATGGCAAGTGAGCTTTCATCTATGGCTAGTACAACTGAAGAACTGCATTTTTAATTTTAATTAACTACTCAGCTCATCTTTTTTATGTGGCTCTAGGTCATGAACTCAAGACCTTATGCATGTATATGTTCGAGCAGATTTTTTTTTTAATTTAAGAAGAGAGAGGAAGGCAGAATGAAGAAAGCGAGAGAGAGAAGTAAAGGAGAGGGTGTTGGGCAGTAGTGTGTGGGTTAAGCGCACATTGCGGAAAGTGTGTGGACCTGCTTAAGGATCCTGGTTGGAGCCCCCTGGCTCCCCAGCTGCAGAGAGGTCTCTTCACAAGTGGTGAAGCAGGTCTGCAGGTGTCTTTCTCACCCCCTCTCTGTCTTCATCTCCTCTTTTTATTTGTCTCTGTTCTATGAAACAACAGTGAGAGTAATAACAACAACAATAATAACCACAACAATAAAACAAATAGGGCAACAAAAGGGAAAAATAGCCTCATAGAGCAGTGGATTCATAATTTGTAGTGCAGGCATAGAGCCCCAGCAATAACCCTGGAGGCAAAAAAAAAAAAAAAAAAGAAGAAGAGGAAAGAAAAGAAAAAGAAAATAAGGAGAAATACCACATCACTATTCCACCATCCATGGAGCTTCCCCCTGGTCTCATCCATGGTGCTTCCATGTGTTACCAGGACTTGAACCCAGGGTTTCATGTATGGTAAGACATTTTCTTTACTGGGTAAGCTATCTCCCAGTCCAAATTTAATTGATTCAAAATGAAATAACCCTGTGTGACTAGTGGCTGCTTATTGGATAATGATGATATTACTTTTGATTTAATATTTTTGTTTTGAAAGTTAAAGTTAAATTATTCATTAAGAATGAATAATTTTTGACAATTCTGGTTAAATTTTTTCTTTTTACACCCACAAAATTGAATAGGTGTCTATTAATTCTTCTAACCAGAGTTCTTTTATTTTTTTTCTTTCAAATCAAAGTCTTTAGAGCCATGACCCAGTTATGTGAACTGTCTTGGTAATTATCATGAAATGGAAGTGTGTTCCTTGAATAAAACTCAGTTCTCAGAGGAACGAGTGTTAGAAGCTCTCATACTGTTTAAATGTGAAGGATTCCCCCCCCCCAGTAGTTGGCATAATCCCTGTAAGTATTGCAAATCTGTCTCAGTATGTTAATTTTGAGTGCATTTCTCCTCTTGCATAGGTTAAAGTGAAGAATGAGAATGTTGCTTTTGCAATGAAGTGTATACGGAAGAAGCACATTGTTGACACTAAACAACAGGAACATGTCTACTCAGAAAAGAGGATCCTGGAAGAGCTGTGCTCCCCCTTCATTGTCAAGTAAGTGGGCACTCAACTTCCAGCTATTCTGATGAGTGTCTTCATGCCAGATGGCAGAGAAGAAAAGAAAACCCCACTTGAAATTCTCCATCCAATTGTGCATCGAGTGGTAGAAGTTTGAGACTTGGGGCCAAAAGTTAAGCTTATTTTATTCTTTTATATATATATATATATATATTTTAAAGTTTTTTTAAATATTTATTTTATTTATTCCCTTTTGTTGCCCTTGTTGTTTTATTGTTGTAGTTATTATTGTTGTTGTCGTTGTTGGATAGGACAGAGAGAAATGGAGAGAGGAGGGGAAGACAGAGAGGGGGAGAGAAAGACAGACACCTGCAGACCTGCTTCACTGCCTGTGAAGCGACTCCCCTGCAGGTGGGGAGCCGGGCTTCAAACCGGGATCCTTATGTCGGTCCTTGTGCTTTGCGCCACCTGCGCTTAACCCGCTGCGCTACAGCCCGACTCCCAAAGCTTGTTTTATTCTTAAATAGACCTCAGGAAAGTGTGTGCGTGTGTGCATGTGTGTGTATGTGTGCATGTGTGTGTGTGTGTGTGTGTATGTGTGTGTGTGTTAATGTGAAACTACTGTGGAATAATTTAAACTGATCATTTAATGCATACCTCATGCAGAATTTGGAAGCAAGAACTCATTTGAAAGACCTCTAGGGCATGCAGATGTTGGATTTCTGCAAGAAGTGACTATAGGCTTATGTCTTCTGCCAACAAGCAACAGACTGTGGTCATAGCTGTTCCTAGCAGCCCAATGACCACCTCTTAATAGTTACTATTCTAGGAGCTGGTCATCGACACACCCAGTTAAGGTGCATATGTTACCATACAAAGACCCAAGTTTAAGTCCTCAGTCTCCACATGAAGGGGTAAGGCTTCATGAGTTATGAAACAGTACTGCAGGGTCTCTCTCTTTTGTACTCCCATCTGATCTTGCTATATGTCTTAAAGCCCCAAGAGTAAAGCTTTAGTCATTTCTGGATGGCATAAAGTGCTTTTAGGGTGAGTAGATTTTATAATTTCTTATAAAAAATATTGAGAGATTCTTCCAGCCTATTTATATTCCTAAAGCTATTTTCTTTTTTTGAGACTAAAGAGAAGTCTGACCCTATATAATGCTGGCAATGGAAACATCTTCAGTTACCATCATGTTTACTATGCTTCAGAATATTCCCTTTTAAACTAGTAGTTTATTACTATGTTTTGATGACTAGTTTCAAGGCATGCATTCAGTTTTACCCATTTCTTTCTTTTGCGGCATCTTTGATACAAAGTAGGGCATTAACAATAAGAATGACTATTAATGGCAGTGCTTACTTAGAGGTTAACATATGCTAGGTCCTCTTCTACTCAAACACACACATATATAACTATAAAATATTTATAGTCATCTCTGCTTTTATCTATGTTACATGCATACTTAATATCTACAATTTATTTGTTGTATATAGTATATTTTAGACAAAATTATTTATTAACTAACTGTATATGCAATAATATAACCAGTATATAATAAAATGAAAACATGAATTCATTTGATACTCCTAATAAAACAGTGAGGTATAAATTTTATGCATTGTCCTTATTGAACTAGAACTACAGGAAAAATAAATAATCTCACTAATATGTGGCCTGTTAGGAAAATTCACATGTCTAGTTAACTTGAGTCCAAATCCACACTTACAGAACTTCACTAAATTACTTTGTTGTCTGGCTAGGATAAGGCTGATGCATTCTTCTGTAACTTGTGCCTGGTGCTAGAAGGGGAAAATAAAGCCTCTTGATTAAGACTCAGAAACTACCTTGATCTTGTATTGAATAAGTTGCCCCTGGTCAGATTGAAGCTGTTATCCTCCAGCTTTCTGGGACTGTTGCCCTCTTAGGAAAGGGCTTGATATGATCAAAAGCCCAACAAGCAAAGATGAACACAGCTGCAGCATGTTTGGAAGATGAGAGTTTTTGTTCAAAATACTATTAATGGTGCTCTGGACTCAAAAGAGTTTTTAAAATTAGATTTTTAACAGTTGTGTTTCTGTCTTCACAGATTATATCGTACTTTCAAGGACAGCAAGTATGTATACATGCTTTTGGAGGCCTGCTTAGGTGGAGAACTGTGGAGTATACTAAGGGACAGGTAATGAAGGAGAACTGCAGGTGCTGGGTGGTGGTGCACCCACTTGAGCACACACATTACCATGTGCAAGGACCTGGGTACAAACCCCCAGTTTTTGCCTGCAGGAGGTGAAACTTCATAAGTGCTGATGCAGTGCTGCAGGTGTTTCTCATTCTCTTTCCCTGTCCCTTCTCCTCTGAATTTCTCTCTGTACTGTCAAATAAGGGAAAGGAAAAAAAGAAAAGAAAAGAAAATATGGTCTCTGGGAGCAGTGGATTCATCATCAAGACATTGAGCCCCAGTGATAACCCTGGTGACAATATAATAAAATACTCTAGACAATAACTTCGATCTCTTTCCATATTATCAAATGGACATTATATTCATGTTTATTTAGAGACAAGAAAGAAGTTATTTCAGAGGAAGAATACAGTTTATTTTAATTCATGAATTAGTTTATATTTGTTGCCTGAGCTTCTTGCCTACATAATTGTTGTTTTATTTTAATTTTCCAGTAGAAGGTGAAAGAGAGAGAGAGAGAGAGAGAGAGATAGAGAGAGAGAGAGAGAGAGAGAAAGAGAGAGAATACACACCACAGCACCACTAAACCACTTTTGAAACTTTTGACTTTGTGTGGTGTTCCTGTGTGGTGATCAGGGGCTGGAACCTGGTCTTCATGCATGGTGAAGACTGCACTCTACCAGGTAGACTATTTCATGGCCCCAGAAAGTAGTAGTACTTGTTAAACTAGCTACAGTGATATTTTCTCTGCTAATGTTATAATAATGTGTCACAGGCACTGTGTGCTTATGGATGCCTGCAACTTTGTGGCAACCATCTTTATTCCCATGTTAGGGGTTAAAGAACCCAGGGTTTAGTGAACTGCCTGTGGCTACATGGTTCAGATAATGCAACATAGGTGTAAACCTAGATATTTCACATCCTGCATTTCTCTTTCTTTCTATCTTTCTTTCTTTCTTCCTTTCTTTTCAATAAAGATAGATAGATAGATAGATAGATAGATAGATAGATAGATAGATAGATAGAAGAAAGTGGAGATCATAGGGCTAAAGCTTCTTTTAATGAGATGGAGCCTGAGTTTGAACCTAGGACACATATATCATAAAGCAACACACTATATAAGTGAGATATTTTGTGGGTCCAGATTCTGATATTTTTGAAGTGTAGATTAAAAAAGGGTTGGTGAGTAGTGAAGCCCTTACTGAAAAGAAGAACCTGCAGCTACTCAGTTTTTACAAAATGGATGGTCTCCACACAATCAGAGCCACAGATGTTTACTGAGCACCAACTGTATATAAGGCTCCATGTCTGAGAGTGTGGGGGGATTTCTAAATAACATAGATTTTTCTAATCAAAAGAACAAAAATGTATATACTTTTCCACCAGTTAGAGTATCTTTGAGGGAGATAATGTGTGTAATTAAAATGTTTCACTATTTAATGCAAAAACTAACTTTGAAAATAAATTGGCAGTTTGTTATTAAATATCAAACAAGTGTTGTAGATGACAAGCCTAGAGAGGAGAGAAATAAACCTGGAGGAGGAAGGACTTGAACTAGACCAGGAGAAGGACCAAAGTTTGGAAATAGTAAGGAAGAGACTGATGTAAGGCAAAGAAGGAAATTTAGGGTAGGGTTAGGCCTCTTTATGGGTGATAGCAGTAAAATGTGAGTAAAGAGCAATAAACAGAGTAATAAGGTTGGTTTGCACTAGGCTATGGAAGTTAATACCAGGCCAATCATGGAGAGACTATTAGCTGGTTGAGGGGTTCCATCCATGGCTACATTGCTTCATTGCAGTCATGTGGGAAGCTACTAAAAAAGAAAAGTGCTGAACTCTAATGCTAGAGATTATGATCATGTTTATTTGGGACAGGGTCCAGGAACTGATTTTTTTAAAGATGCATCCATGCAATGTTAATGTGCTTTTATGGTTGAGAATCGGGAACTTAGCTAACAGGATACCTTTGAGCATCTCAGTAGGAAATGAGTTTCTCATTTTAAAAATGTCTTCTTGGATGAATCCAGACAGAAAGAACCTGAAAATGTGAGTAGACCTGCATGATTCCTGGAAAAGCATTTGTATCTTTTTTTTTCTTTCCATCAGCAGGCAAATCTACTTAGAAAATCTGAATCTATTTATAAAATCCAAATCTGTCTAGAAGAGGGAGTGAAGAAGGTGGCCTTGTCCTTAAAATAGCCATGTTCGGAAAGTACTACACCTTTGTGACAGATATGGATCTGAGGCTCAGAATAGCTAAACAGTTTGCTATGGGCACAGTGAGTGGAAGAAGCAGGAGCCTGTGCAAGCTAGCCTATCACCTTTAACCCACACTCTTCTTATATTCCATGCAGCAAATCAGCATTTTAATAATTTAGTATGTAGGAAAACACGCAATGCTGACATATGGCAGTTCTAGCAGCATCAGAGTATATTGCACAGGAAACTTATGGCCTATTTATTTCCCTCCTATTTTTTTTTCTGAATCACTTTATTGTGTGTTAGTAGTTTACAGTACTATTGGTGACATAACGGGTACAATTTCTCATCTCCCATGATATATGGGTCTACAAAATACTCTCATCCCCAAATGAGGTCATTTTCTACTAATAGATGAGTGACTTAAAAAGTTGTGGTATATATACAGAATAAAATATTATTCATCTGTGAAAAATGATGAAATCATCTCCTTTGCCTCCCTAATCTTGGATGGATCTTATGACATTTCTATAGGGACTACTGACACAAGCTATACAAACAGGAAGTAAAAATAAACAGTTGAGTCATTTTTTTTTATAAGTTAAGCCATCAAATGTAGAAGTCTGCCTCAAGTTTTCCATTGCATAGTTGTATTTTCTCTAGAGTTTTCAATAGTTGTTTTTAAAAAGTGTTTTTTTTCTTTCTGTTTAAAAATTATTTTTATGGGAGTCAGGCGGTAGCGCAGTGGGTTAAGTGCATGTGGCGCAAAGCGCAAGGATCCGGGTTCAAACCCCCCCCCCCCCCCGTTGCTCTACCCCCACCCACCTCTCTGTTGCCCCACCTGCAGGGGAGTCACTTCACAGGCGGTGAAGCAGGTCAGCAGGTGTTTATCTTTCTCTCCCCATCTCTGTATCCCCCTCCTCTCTCCATTTCTCTGTCCTATCCAACAATGACAACATCAATAACAAGAATAATTACAACAACAATAAAAAACAAGGGCAAAAAAAGGGAAAATAAATTATTTTTATTCATTTTGGATAGAGACAGAGAGAAATTGAGAAGGAGAGAGAGATACCTGAAGTTTTCCTCTTGCAAGTAAGGGCTAGAAACTGAAACCCAGATCCTTGCACATCATAACCTGTGTGCTTTACCAAATGCACCACCAGCTGGCCCCAAAAGTCTTTGTTTTCTTGTCATTCTGGTTTACACCTTCATATGTGAATATTAGAAACAGTTATTTGAATGATAATATTTTAATCTTGGTTCCTGTTTTCATCAAGTAGCTCCTTAAATTCTGGTAAGCAGTCTTAATTCATTATCAACATAAAATATAGTGCTGATGCCTTACCAAGCAGTCATATTGCAGAGATTTACTGATACAACAGTTGATACCTCAAGCAGACAGTGACAATGTATGTCTAGAGTATTAAGAGGGAAATCAATTTCATTACAGAGGCAGCTTTGATGAATCCACCTCTAAGTTCTGTGTGGCTTGCGTGACAGAAGCATTTGATTACCTGCATCGACTGGGTATTATCTACAGAGACCTAAAGCCAGAAAACTTAATTCTTGATGCTGAGGGCTATCTAAAATTGGTAAGATAAATTCTCTACATTATACTATCCTACAAGATATTTCCAAACGTAACACTATTTTCTTTTAATTTTGGAATACCTGATACTTTCTTTACTCCTTTTTAAAATTGTGATTTCCAGGCAGGATCCAAAGAAGTGTTTGCAACCTCTTCTCTAGAGCTTTTCTTTACTTTTCCGTGTAGCATCTTGAAGCACTGCATCAACCTTTAAAGGGCACAGGAAAGGAAGTACAACTGTTACTTTCACTTTGGGAAGTATGCCCTTTGTAAACTGGAAGACTTAGCACAGTTGGAAATTTTATAAACACATTATTCTTTAAATTATTATTTATTTATGAGAATGAGAACAAACCAGATCATTGTGTCACATTCAGTGTTGAAAATCAAACCCAGGATCCCAAACATGGAAGTCCTGCACATTACCACCAATCTACTTCCCTGGCCACTAGAAGCACTTTCTTTTTGGCCTGAAAAATGGATACTTCAATCATGTCTGCTAAAGAATCACATAATAAGAACACCTTTAAATTTGTATTTCATTCATGCTTTTGTTCGACAATTTTAAACTAGGTTTTATAGGATTCCAGCTGAATATAAGGACTGAGAGAAGAAGGTAATGTATCTCTTTACTATGTAGTGACTGTATTTAGTGAGAAAAGATGTAAAAGTGATACAAAGTTTCTCTGTGATTCTCAAATGCAAACAGACCTGAGAGTCAGAGCATTAGATTTTAGGTTTCTTGAGTGCAAACACTTGCTTTGCTATCCATCATTACAATTCTGTCATGCCTCACATGGATCCATTTGCCTGTTACACTAAAGAAAAATATGCTGTCACAGGTCATGATCTGCTTTCAGTGAGAAACTCTAGTAGAACTCAGTAGTTACAACTGAGGAGAAACCAAGGCAATTTAGACATCAGGAGGGAATCCCATCAGAATGGGGAGACCAGGCCTGACTTCCCTGAGTCCACTGTGTCAGTTCCTCAAGGACATTAAATCATATCTGAACTTAAAACCTAGGACAAAAATTTAAAAAGTTCCTTTCTGGTTCCGCACACTTCAATTAGTTTTTTTTACTTTTTTTCTTATTCTATTGGAGGGTTAATGGATTACAGTACAGTTGTTGACACATAAGTACTTTTATAAGAGCAAGAATAGCTACCATTTAATGAGTGGTAACTGTGAAAAGCTACTATGCCAAGCATAGTAGCTGCAAGCAAACTTGCAGTTGAGTTAAAACATTTAATAATCATTGAACTGGGGTTTATCATACACATGTTCCAGTGTTATAATTTAGCCTAAGGAATTGCGTGTATTATGTGTAATTGCTAAATGATCTTCTTTCTATAGGAAAAATATAGAATGACTCTTTTCATATGAAATCTGGCAAATTTCCAAGAGACATTTTGAGAGCTTGTTTGGAATTTCTAGCAGGGGAGTACAGCTAGTCTGATACCCTCCACCGAGACCTGTCCATCTCTGTTGGGGAAGGCTGTCTTCTTCACCAAGCACTGCAGCTTTGGGAGGGAAGCACATTCAGTGGTGAGGGAGGAAGGGGACACCTCCTAACCAACCAGATCAGCTGAATCAACCCTTCTAATCAATGGGGTGACAGATGTCACAGCCAGAGCACCCTCACATCCTCCAGGAAACATTTAGATCTAATCAAGCTGATTTTACTCATGAAAAACAGCTGTGAGAAATAGTGAGCTATGAACACAGGTCCTTAACCACTCTTCTCCATTTCTTCCTCTTCCTCCTCCTTCTCCTCCTCTCTCTTCTTCACAATCCCTCCACTGACTATGCCTCCCACAATTCTATAGAGAAACCTTCAATATATTATAATTAGACCCACTGTGAAGGATGCAAGCTTATCTGTTAGTCTCACCCCTATTTCCTAGAGGAGCTTAAAAAAAGGCATATTTATTATTCATAGGCAAGAGATTAATACATATCTTTTCTTTAGCTATTGTTATTCTTCCATCTAACTCATTAGCCAACCAGCTAAATGAAAAATAATGAAAGCCTTTAGGGTAAAAAGTGAAGGTTTCTATCTACAAATAGAAACATTCAGGGAGTCGGGCAGTAGCACTCAGTCTGGTAGCGCAGTGGGTAAAGCGCACGTGGCACAACGTGGCACAAAGCGCAAGGATCAGCTTAAGGACCCTGGTTTGAGCCCCCGACTCCCCACCTGCAGGGGAGTCGCTTGACAAGCAGTGAAGCAGGTCTGTAGGTGTGTTATCTTTCTCTCCCTCTCTGTCTTCCCCATCTCTCTTGATTTCTCTCTGTCCTATCCAACAACAACGACATCAATAACAACAACAACAATAATAACTACAACAGTAAAACAACAAGAACAACAAAAGGGAATGAATGAATAAATAAATAAATATAAAAATTAGTTAAAAAAGAAACATTCATATGACTAAATATCCTAATCTTCTCACTTGAAATATCTAGAAATATTGGATGAAACCTTAAAGGCAGTGTTACAGATAAATTGATAAGTTTATAAGGCATCCCTGGAATTCTCAGGAGTCTATAAAGTAAGCTTGAGTGGTAGTGTAAGGTGGAACTCAAAAACTAAAGCTGATGACTGTGGACATACGGTAATACTATATTATCTAGAGGCACATTCTGGTAAACCACATTTTTGCTCCTGGGAAGATAAATAAAAAAATTTTGCACAAATCCAGAAATCATGTGTTATATATACATCCTTAGATAAATGGCAAGCAAGACCAAAGAAATTCCAATTTTGAAATATAAAGCACTTACATGAGAACATACTTTCCTCCTTGGGCTCATGGTAGAAGAATGATCATGTCTTCTCTAAGAATTCTTGATCACAGGTTGGTCTTCATGGAGATTGGATTCTTAATCTTCAAGATGGAAAAAAAACAAGCAAGAATTTAATTGAAAATGGATCCTTGTTGAAATCATGTCCAAGTTTCCAAGAATCAATATATATTCTCTTTGGAAGTATTTGCTCTCAACTAAGGACACAGAAGTATGAAAGAAAAGCAGCATGAGCATTAATTGCCAGAAACAAGAGCAGAAAAATGCACATACTTTTCTAATATGTTGTAGCAACCAGATCTAAAAATATTTTAAAAATTGATAAATGCATCTAATGCCTTTTTTTAAATAAGCATGGGAATAGTAAATAAGTAAAAGAAATTCATGAAGCTAACAAGTTTAGTAAAAATGAACAAATAAACTTCTATTAAGAACATGAGAGTTCATATTGAATAGTCAATTGAAACTTTTTATTTATGGACTACCTTGCAGCAAACAAATCCTCTTGCTAGGTTAATGATAGTACATGAATAAAATGTGCACAGGCATTGAATAGCAACTAAGGATTATCAGGTTTTACTAGAAAAACTTGAAGAATCTCACATTATTCTCTTTCACCCACCCAATCCAACAGTTTCCCACTACCTTGGCTTTCAAAGCCAAGAACTGGTGAAGGTGATAGAGGTTAACGGGGCCCTTCCCTAATTACTATGAAGGAATCAAGGACAATATCAAGGTATAAGTTAATACTTAGAGAGTTTATAGAAAAAGCCACCTTGGCTTCAACCCAAATAGAAATTTTATAGTGGTTAGCTTTCCTGAGGCTATTCACTTTAACATTTTGACTGTAATTTAGCAAATCCCAGCTGTCATAAATAAATAAAAACTCTGTATGACTATGTGCTAGGGTGTTTATCACTGGAGTTGGCATGTTGCTTAACATGAATAGCTTGAGGCCAATGAGGCAGCTTCCTCCTCATTTCCAAAATGGGGACTTTTTTTTCTTATTGATGTTAATGTATTTAAGGCAAGAACAATAATAAATTTTTAAAAGCATAACAAAACCATTAACCAAAATATCATAACTCATAGAAAATTTTAGTGTATTTCAAAATTAGTCAAGGGTCAGTGAAGAAGCAATTTCAAGGAATATTAAAAACAGTCACACAACAAGGAATATATAGCAAGCATGTCAGCACATGTAGGTTGCAACTAAAGTGATAGTAGAGTACTGTTATAGTCTGTGCTTCAACTAGGAAATCAGAAAGATTGAAAATTCAGAAGCTAAGCATTCAATTTAAAATTTTAGATAAGGGGAAGACAAAAATCCAAGAAAAGTAATAAAGCTGAGAATATAAAATATAAAATGAAATGGATACAGAGTCAAAAGTCTGTTTTGAAAACAAAACCAATATTTGTGGGAATATTGATCAAAAGAAAAAGAATAGATAAATGCATTTGAATAAATATAATTTCAATAAAAGCTGTGATTTACTGAAATAGGGGTGGCTATATATAGATGCACATAGTATCTGGACAAATTCATTAGTTTGGGCTGCTCTAATAGAATACAGACCAATAAACATTTATTTCTTAACAATATTAGAGGCTGGAAAATCTTAGATCACATTTTATTGTAAGAGTTCTTTTCTTGGTTTGCAAATGACTCTCTTCTCACTTCAAAGAGAATGATTGTTTTTCTTATGTCTTTATTTGTAAGGGTACAAGTCATATTCATGAAAAGTTCACCCTCATAACTCAATTACCTCATACCTCTAACACTGGGGATCAGAGCTTCAAGTCTGGTGGAACAGTACTCATTCAAAAGCATACTAGGTCACAGAATTTACTTGAACCTATAGCTATTACTAAGTACAAACTATTTTCAAGAAACAGTAAAGCACAATTTCTGTCCTGTTCTATAAGGCTAGCATAGACTTGACTCTTCAGAAAAAAAATTCTAAAACCAGTTAATACCTGATATCACTCATGAAATTAGCGGAAGAATCATAGGCAAAATATTAGCAAGCCAGATACTATAATGAGTATGAATTAGAGCAATATAATGATTTTGCATTTATCTCCAGACATACATGCATAGCTTAACATTAGTAACTCTTTAAATAAGTCACCACTTCAGTAGACTGAAAAGAAAAGCAATTATATAGTCTCAATATGCTGGAGAGGTATCTCACCAGGGAAGATGCCTGCATTGCCCTATGTGTGACCCAGGTATGAATCCCAGCATGGGAGTGATTATGACACTGGAGGAAGGTTTGGTGCTGTGGCATATCTTCCTCACTGTCTTTCTCTGTCTCATTCTGAATGAAAAAAAAGTAAATAACATAACCTGGAGTGGTGAAATTCAACCTGTTCAAGACTCCAGCTTTATAAGGAAAAAAAAAGAGGAAAATTTCTTACCCAGCTAGGAATAGAAGTGTGGGTGTGGTAAGATCATAAACTAATGCAAACATTTAACAAAAAGTGAGAATCATTTTTGAACACTGAGGACACTGCTTGAGGTGCCCACAGGGTTCTTCACTCAAACTGTTTGAATTATTGGGCGCGTGTGAAGATCTTTTTATCCTCATGTTTTATTGTCACATGCATATCACATTATTTTTTTATAGCTCAGAAATTTTATTAAGTTTTTATATTGATCATGCCATGAATTCATAGAGAATGGGTTCCAGCAGCTCTGGTTCCTTTCCATTGGTCTCACAAAGTGTACTTCTCTGCGTAGAGAAGGCTGGCACTTCAGTTGAACCCAAGTACCCTTTTCTTTGGCTTCCTTGTTTATTCTGATTATTTTCCTTCACAGCAGCAGTCTCTGCTCTTAGAGTGCTTGATATGCTCAATATGAGCATTAATTCTCTTAGCAACAATCTTGCCAGTTACTTGTTTATTTACAACAATACCAACAGCATGCTGGGTAACATTGTAGACTCGTCCAGTTTTGCCATGGTAACATTAGTGGGGCATTCCTTTTGGAACAGTGCCATTCCCTTTGTGTCTACAATATCACCTTTCCTATAGATCTGCTTATATGTGGCCAAAGGAACAACTTCATATTTTCTTTTTTTTTAATTTCTTTATTGGGTGATTAAAGGTTTATAGTCAATAGTAAAATACAATAATTTGTACATGTATAACATTTCCCAGTTTTTTTCTCTTTCTCTTTCCTCTTTTTTCATTTTTTTAATTTATAAAAAGGAAACACTGGAAAAACCATAAGAGGGGTACAACTCCACACAATTTCCACCACCAGAACTCCGTATCCTATCCCCTCCCCTGATAGCTTTCCTATTCTTTATTTCTCTGGGAGTATGGACCTAAGGTCATTATGAGCTGCAAAAGGTGAAAGGTCTGGCTTCTGTAATTGCTTCCCCACTGAACATGGGCATTGGCAGGTTGATAAATACTTACAGCCTGTCTCTCTCTCTCTTCCCTAGTTGGGTAGGGCTCTGGGGAATCAGGGCTCCAGGACACATTGGTGGGGTTGTCTGTCCAGGGAAGTCTGGTCAGCATCATGCTAGCATCTGGAACCTGGTGGATGAAAAGATTGTTAACATATAGAGCCAAACAAATTGTTGACTAATCATGAACCTAAAGACTGGAATAGTTCATATGAAGAGTTGGGAGGTCTCTGTTTTGTAGATAGATAGTAGGCCTCTTTTAGTATATTCCAAAGGGCCTATGACTGTACTAGTTTTGTTTGTCTGACCCATCTGTGCATTTTAATAGGTGAATTCAGAACATTGACATTTATTGACATTATAGATTGAAGCAATTTTAATGCCATTATTCTAAAATTTTAGAGTGTTCTAATATATAGCATGTTTGTGATGATGTGATTGTTTAAGAGACCTTTCAGAATTTCTTTAAGGGAAGGCTTGGTGAAAGTTGATTCCTTCAATTGTTGCTTGTCTGAGAAGGTTTTTATGCCTCCATCTAGTCTGAATGACAGTCTAGCAGGATACAGTAGTCTTGGTTGAAAGCCTTTCTCATTGAGCACTTGATAGATATCTTGCCATTCCCTTCTGGCCTTTAGTGATTGTGTGGAGAAATCTGCTGCTAATCTTAGGGGTTTTTCTCTATAGGTGACTCTTTGTTTTTCTTTTACAGCATGCAAGATACTTTCCCTATCCTTATTCCTTTTCATATTAAATATGATGTGTCTTGGTGTCTTTAAGTTTAGGTTAATTCTGTTTGGGACACTCTGAGCCTATTAAATCTTTATGTCTTTTATATTGTCTAGACTGGAGAAGTTCTCAGCTATCATGTCTTGTAGAATGCTTTCTTCCCCTCCTTCTCTTCCTCTGGTAAGCCAATAATTCATATATTACTTCTTTTGAAGTCATCCCATAGGTCTCTGTTGTTGTTTTCAGTATCTCTTAATCTCTTTTTGAGATATCTTACTTCTTTCTTAGTTTTCTCTAATTCATCCTCAATCTTGCTAATTCTGTTTTCTGCCTCATTTTCTGTTTGTCATTTATCCTATTCTCTCTCCCCTCTGTTGTTTTCTGTAGCTCAGCTATTTTGTTACCCTGTTCTAATACTGTATTAGCTGGTTGAGCTAGTTGTGCTCTTAGCTCAGCTATTTCAGCTTTCAGTTTTCTAATTACCTGGAGACAGTGTTTTCTTTCAGAGTCTCATTTTTTTGTTACCCCATTTCTGATGAACTTACTTTCAAACACTTTCTTTACTCCTGTGACTAATAACTCAGTTAGTGTTTAGATATTGTCCTCAAAACCTTTGAGGGGGTGTTTATCTGGGCTTTAGTCCTGGCTCATTTCTCCAATGTTTCTTCTTGGTTTAACCATTGTATATGATGTGTTATGAGGTCCCTCTCAGTAAAATTCAATCCACTAATCACACTTGCCTGGATTGTCTTGTATCTAAGTAAAGTACTTAAAGAGTTCATAGTTATGGAGATTAGCACTTGTTACAATGTTGTCTGAGAACTTGAGGTGAAGTGTGGTGGCTGTTAAATGTTCTTTTGTTCTTTATCTTCCCTGTAGTCTATGGGAAACTGGGTTTTTTAACTATAAGTAGATTTTTTTTTTAGCTTAATCCATCACTCCTGACCAAAAGATAAAATAGGGTGGTAGAAAGGTAGCACAGTGGTTATGCAAAGAGATTCCCACACACCAAGGCTCCAAAGCCCCAGGCCCAATTTGGCTTCTCTGACAGCAGCCAGAGCCAAGCAATTCTTGGCCTTGTGAGTTTATAAAGAAATCCTGTTTGTACTCCATGGGTTCTGAGGCAATTATTCAATGTGTCTCCAAATTCCTTAGGAGAACAAAGTGGAAAGGCTGCCACTATACAGTCCCACCTCCAGACCACTGGGACTATATGTCTTTTCTTAAGTTGCCAGATCAGGTCTCTGCCCCTGATGTCAACACAGAGCCTCCCTGCTGCTCTTCCAGCTCCAAAGGACAGTAGCAATGGAGATTCACAGTTGCATTTACTAGGTCTTAGGATATCCTCTCCTCCCATCAGCAGTTTATTTGTTGATAAAACTCATACTGGAGTTGGTTCCCCAACTGTCAAACTGCCAGTTGCTCCTGGTAGATACAGGCTTTCAGTCCCAGGAATCTCTTCTCAGTCCCCTCTCTGTCCATGAGTCATACATGTTTGCACTCACATATGACTTGGTTTGTTCCCAAAGTATTCTAAGTCTTGTCTTGTTGTGTTCTCAGGTGATCTTCTTTGTTATTCTTAGTTGACTGGGGAGAGGAGAGAGAGGTGTAGCTGTAGCTACACCTCCCAACTCCATGTTTTCTAAAAGGCCTACAGAACAAATAGAAGGTTCCTCTCCTCTTTCCTTTGTGTTAATCATTTTGGTGATTTCCTGGAAGATGGCTGCTACAGCTGAAATAAACATGTCATATTATTATTTTTTAATTTTAATTTTATTAGTGATTTATTATTGATTTACAAAATTATGAGATATCATGGGTATAATTCCACACCATTCCCACCATAAAATTTTTGTGTCTCCATTTCCTCCATTGGAATCTACAGTAATTCTCTCAAAGCTACAGATATAGGTTGACTATTATTTCTGTAGCCATCTATCTTTATATATATTTGGCAATTTTTTCTATAGTCCTGCCTCTATTCCCTTCTTTTTTAAATGTAATTCATTTATAAAATAAAAAATAGAAAATATCAACAAAACCATATAATAAGAGAGGTGAACTTTCACACATTTCCCAACACCAGAGTTCCATATCCCAACCTCTCCATTGAAAGACTTCTTATTATTTTATTATTATTATCTTTATTGGATAGAGACAACCAGAATTTGAGAGGAAAGTGGAGACAGAGAGACAGACAGACAGACAGATGCACCACCACCTGGCCCCGCAAAGCTTTCCTATTCTTTATTCTGTGGTAGTATGGACCCAGGGTCATGGAGTGCAGAAGGTGGGAGGTCTGGTTTCTGTAATTGCTTCTCCAGTGGACATAGGCATTGACAGGTTGATCTATACTCCCAGCCTGTCCCTATCTTCCCTACTGGATAGGGCTCTGGAGATGTGGGTTCCAGGGTACATTGGTGTAGCCGCCTGTCTGGACAAGTCAGGTTGACCTCATGGTAGCATCTGCAACTGGTGTTTGGAATATGTATTCCTTTGCTTCCTCCTTTCTGTTGGACTTGGTTCAGTAGTTCCGGTAAGGTGAGGTTGATTGTGGCAAATTCCTTTAGTTCTTGAACATTAGAGAAAACCTTTATTTCTCCCTCATATCTGAAGGATGATTTTGCAGGATACAATATTCCTGCATGGAGTTCCCTCTCCTTTAAAACTTTGAGTATGCTATTCCACTTGCTCTTTGCCTCTAGAGTTTGTGAAGAGAAATCTGATGAAAGTTTTATAGGTCTGCCTTTGTATGTAACTTATTTCCCTATCAGTCAGCAAAATTTTTTCCTTGTTGTTGATTTATGATAATTTTACAGTAATGTGCCTTGTATTGGTCTTTTTGAATTCATAAATATGGGTGTTTGTTCTGCCTCTTGAATGAGAATGTTCTTTTTTTAATATTTATTTATTGGGGGATTATTTTACAGTTGACAGTAAATATAATAGTTTGTACATGCATAACATTTCTCAGTTTTCCGCATAATAATACAATCCCCATTAGGTCCTCTGTCATCCTTTTCCTGGACCTGTTCTTTCCCCACACACACCCCAGAGTCTTTTACTTTGGTGCAATACACCAACTCCAGTTCAGGTTCTACCTGTGTTTTCTCTTCTGATCTTGTTTTTCAACTTCTGTCTAAGAGTGAGATCATCCCATATTCATCCTTCTGTTTCTGACAGTTTCTGACTTATTTCACTTAACATGATTTCTTCAAGTTCCATCCAAGATGGGTTGAAAATGGTGAAATCACTATTTTTAATAGCTAAGTAGTATTCCATTGTGTATATATACACCACAACTTGCTCAGCCATTCATGTGTGGTTGGACACCTGTGTTGCTTCCAGGTTTTGGCTTTTACAGATTGTACTGCTATGAACATAGATATACACAAATATTTTTGCATGGGTATGTTGGGTTCCTTAGGATACATCCCTAGGAGAGGAATTGCAGGATCATAGGGTAGGTCTACTTATAGTCTTCTGAGAGTTCTGCAGACTGCTCTCCACAGTGGTTGGACCAATTTACATTCCCACCAGCAGTGCAGGAGGTTTCTTTTGTCCCCACAACCTTCTCCAGAATTTGTTGCTGCTACCTTTTCTGATGTATGACATTCTCATAGGAGTGAAGTGGTGTCTCATTGTTGTCTTTATTTGTATTTCTCTGAAAATCAAAGACATGGAGCATTTTCTCATGTGTTTCTCGACTTTTTGGATCTCTTCTGTGCATGTCTTCTCCCCATTTTTGGATGGGGTTATTTGTTTTCTTGTTGCTGAGTTTGGCAAGCTCTTTTTATATTTTGGTTATTAAACTCTTGTCTGATGTATGGCATATAAAGTTCTTCTCCCATTCTGTGAGGGGTTTCTTGGTTTGGGTATTGGTTTCTTTTGCTATGCAGAAACTTTTTAATTTGATATAGCCCCATGGTTATTCTTGGCTTAGTATTCTTTGTAATTGGGTTTGTTTCATTGAAGAAGTTTTTAAAATTTATGCAGAAAAGAGTTCTGCCAATATTTTCCTCTAAGTATCTGATAGTTTCTGGTCTTACATCCAAGTCCTTGATCCACTTGGAATTTACTTTTGTGTTTGGTGAAATATAGTGGTTCAGTTTCATTCTTCTGCATGTTTCAACCCATTTTTTTCCAACACCATTTATTGAAAAGACTCATCTTTCCCCATTTAATAGTCTGGGCACCTTTGTCAAAGATTAGATGTCCATAGGTGTGGCGGCTTACTTCTGGGCTCACAATTCTATTGCACTCGTTATTGTGTCTATTGATGTTCCAGTACCAAGCAGTTTTGATGACAATGGGCCTATAATACAATTTGAGATCTGGGAGCGTGATGCCACCAGTTCTGTTCTTCTCAAGATTGTTTTGGCAATTATAAGTCTTTTCTGGTTCCAGAGAAACATGTGTAGCATTTGTTCTATTCTTCTAAAACATGTTTTTGGGATCTTGATGGGGATAACATTAAATTTGCATATGGTTCTGAGTAGAATATTCATCTTGATGATGTTAATTCTTCTAACCCATGAACATGGAATACCTTTCCACTTCTTTGTGTCTGAATGAGAATGTTCTGATGGTTTCCTAAGTGAGGGAAGGTCTCAGCTAAAAAATGCTCTGATAATGGACTCTGGGCCTTTGGCCTTGTCCTCTTCTTCAGATATACTTATCATTCTTATATTTGATCTTTTGATAAAGTCTGAAATTTCACAAAGTTGCTTCAGTCTTTCTGAACCACTCCTCTCCCTCATCTTTGAATTGAAAGAGTGGGCTGGCTGTATCTTCTAGATTGGAGATTATTTCTTCTGAATGTGTGAGTCTATTTCCTAAGCCTTTTACCTGGGCATGGATTGCCATTAGAGTGTCTTTTACTTCCTGGAGTTCTGACTGAAGTTCTTCTTTCAAGATTTGAAGATTCTTAGTGAACTCTGTTATAAGTTCCTGTCTTGTGTGTTTAAATTCCATAGTAACATGCTCTTTTAATTCTTGCTTAAATTATTTGAGAGTCCTCATAATGAGCTTTGTGTAGTCTGTCTCTGAGACTCTCTCTAAATCTGTAATTCCTTGCATTTCCTCTGTTTCATTTCTGTGTGACTGATACAGCATGGTTCACTGTTTGGTTCTGTTTCTCTGCTTGCACAGTTATTGTGCTAGTTATTGATGGCCAGCAGGTGGTGATATTGTGTTCTCTAGGTTTCTCTTGTTTGTATGATCCCTGGTGGGTGGGATGGGGCAGTTTCTTTGGGCTATCTTGTGGTCACAAATGTCCTGTTTTATGTGGTGTTCTTGCCTTAAATTCAGAAGGCTAATCCCCCTCCCCGAGTCAAATGTTGAGAGGTCTTATGCCCCTGTCTCTTTTCTTCCAGCACTAGGAACAGTGTTACTTGCTTGCTGTGCTTAATGTAAAATGGTGCAGCTCAGTGCCCACACTGCCCAGAGCTCTGATTTGACCTTGCTGTTCTTCAACTCACGCCCACACCCCTTTTTGCTCCAATTGCATGCAAGCATCCACTTGAGTCTGCAGAATTTTCAGCTATGGATTATGACTTCAGTTGGGTCTCTTGTTGTATTTATTTGCTGTTTTGTGAGGAGAGGTGACTTGGTCCCCATTATTCCATGTCCACACCTCACAGACGTCCATCACATTATTTTACACATCAAGTATTTCTATACTTGAAAATTAAAAGTCATCATTTACTTTAGTCATATTCCTAACTACAGTCATACTACATATCATTATTCCTTCTGTTGATTAAGCAATAGGTATTCCTACCAACGTGCTTAATGACTCTGCTGATTCTTTTCTCTAGTATCATTGACGTGTGTATGATGGGGATGTTTTCTTTTAGAACCTCAAGTCCATGACCCTTTTAGACTTTGATTTTCTCATCTTTATATATTTTTATAGTTTCTTTTATTATGATTCATTTTATTTTATATGAGAGTGTTTCACATGAAAGAGAGAAAAGAGAAGTCAGAGAACTGCTACAGTGTATGTTGCAGTGAGTACTGAACCTGGTGCCTTTGGCATGAAAGTCCTGCACTCATTCCCTGTTATTCATTTTTTCTCATCTTCAGCAGTGGGTGAACAGTCCTAATTTATAAAATTATTATGAATATTATACACATACATGTGCACATATATCTGATTTGAGCTGATGTAGCAGTTCTTTCTGCCTTTGGATTTTTTTCACCAAGCACATGTTGAACAGCTGCTGCATTATGAATGCTGTAGAGGATACAAATTGAGCAGGATATAGTGCCTATTCTCAGGAAATGGATTTATTTAATTCTGTACTAAGGAATGTAGCCATGGCATATAAACACTATCAAAGAACTCCATAGGAGAAAATCTGTTTCTATAAATCCAGGAGGTGGTGGTATGTGAGATGAGCCATCAACAACCTTGTTATTTGTTCTTGTGTTCACAATACTCTCTTCATCTTGCTCATTTCCTGTTAAAAATCTCTAAGTACTCCAACTATAAAAAGTGGGTTTTTACTATAAAAGACTCATCAACCCCAGACTTTAGCCCATTATTCATCTCCCATCCAGCATAAGCCGTCCACTGTGCCCTATTTTAGTGGATAAACAGGAGTTATCAGAAAAGTATTAAATCTCCTTGGCTTTCAGTGGACAGAATAAACAGATTCTTGTCTAGACTTAGGTAAAGAAAAGTCTCCTAAAATGCAAGATAAATATTTGTTTGACTATCATGTCCCCATGAATCATCTGGCTTAACTGGTCATTTTGTTTTCAATTTTATGTGGCCAACAGAACCAATATTTGACAAATTTACTTACCCAGAGAGAAAGTTCTAGGCAAAAAGCTAATACATTCTGGACACCAGCTCTAGGAAGTCACAATACTAATATATATATATATATATATATTTATTCTTAATGATGCAGTCATCAGTCCAAATTTAAAGGTATCATAAGCCTTTTCGTATTATTAAACTTTTTGGACACAGCTTGTTTATTCTTTCAGCATAATACAAAATTTCTATAATAATGCACATTTAATAGAGATGAAGAGAAACTTGTGAGCTGCTCCCCCAGAGATTTTTCCTCAAAGTTCAGTTCTGCTAATAGAATTAGAAGAGGAAAAATGGAGGGAGTCTGTTTTCTTGTTCTTTACAATGTGCTCTTTAAAATAATTAAGACATACATATTCTTTCTTATGTTCCTCTTATAAGAGTCCTCTTAGAAAAAAATAAATTTTTCTTGTGGTTTCTCAGATTTCGACATGATGTACTTCACATCCTGCCTCTCTCTCTCCTCACTAAGATTCAATTACTCTTCCTTTTTATCAGTCATTGAACTTAATCTTCTAGTACCTAGGTAGGGCCTTTTCGCTAGCATTTACTTTTGGCAGAGTCATGCTTAAGTAGAATTTTGCAGAGATCTCTTATTTCATTTAGATTTCTTCTCAAATCTATCTCTCTGAAAAGACTTTTCTGATCACCCTACAGTAAAATTCATACTGTTCTGTACTGATTCTGTTGCATATTTCTCCACAGAACATCCCACTGGTGGCATTACTATGTATGATACTTTATCTTTGTGTTTATTGTCTAGTTTTCTTGACTTTAAGTTGTAAGAGAATTGGGACTTTATTTATATCATGGTGCTCAGTACAAAGTGGTGTTCAGTAAACAGCCATTGAATGACTATATAAAAGAACTTACATTTCCTTCATTTAGATGTGATAGGGTTAAAAAGAAGAAGATGGCCTTTAAGGAAGTATCCATGGTAGTACACAGCAGAGATAGTATGGATTGTTATAGAGAGTATCTAGAACTTAGGACTTTTTGTGTTACCCACATGGTTTTGCATGGGTCTGTTTCAGCTGGCAAAGATCAAAAGAAGATAAAGTTTGTGATAAATTTTCATAAATCTTAAAATACTTCTATGTTTGTTTCCATCTCTTTAGACTAATATATCAATACTACAAAAGCAAATATAGCTATTCACTTGAGTATTTTCTACTTTCGAAGCTAGAAAGCCTGTATTAAGTAACTAATGAACTTGTACTCAAAAGGAAAAATAATTAGTGAAAAACAAATTAGTTTAAAGGTTATTATAAGAAAACAGAATATGCATTTTCATGTATGTCTGCATACAAAAGTAATTGTAAGCATTGCTGTTTTATCTCTTAAATTTCAATCTTTGTAAAATTAGCTAGGAATTTTATATTGATTTTTTTCCTCTGAGGAATAAGTAGATAGGCTCATCTCAGCTAGTTACAAACTTTAATTTCATAATACCCCAAGCCATCTCTTAGGCATAACATTTGTTAGTCATTCTGTATGAATATAAAGAAAACCATAAGCCCACATCAAATTAGTTTGCTTAAAGTCTTTCTTTCTAGTAAAGCAATATTTGGTGTTATATGGTAAATACTAAAATGTATTGGTTAAAAAAGGTGTATTTCTAAGATATTAATCTATTTTACATTTAAAAATTAATATTTGAATAAATGAATAAGGGTTAGACTTTATATTTAAGTGACTCATGCTTTTTTAGGTGAGGACAATGTTGAGATGTTAACCTTACCTGGAATTTTAGCTAAGATCATTGCTATATTAAAATAGTCTGTGTGATGAAGCTATTTAAATGAGTATATGAAGTCCAACTATATTTTTGTATGCTTACTTGAGGGAGATGGAGAAGATTTTAGTCAAATACTATGTGTATGCATTGGAGATGAAAGGTATGTGCTAAATACCTTCATGTGGAAGGCAACCCACTGTTTGCTGTATAGGGCAGAGTTTTAATCATATGCACTGCCTTGATTCAGTGAGAAGCTCTTCTGTTCTCTAGCTTTTGCCATCACTATTCTGTGCACATTGCTCACTGAATACAATCTCTGAGAACAGAAGAGCCTATTTTGAATAGGCAGAGGAGAGTAGCACTGATTCATTACCCTGGAAGAATTGAGAATTCCTAATCCTCAGTCAAGCTCTGATGTTTCCTCTGAATGACACCTTCTCCAGCTAGTTTCTTTCTAATGCTCCATTCTAGCAGTAGATGTTCTTTGGCCCTCAGAGTCTATGCTTTGCAGTCTTCTGCTTTATCAGGTGTCATGTAGTAGAATATTAGTAATGTTTGTATTAAGTTTTTCCAGCATGTTCAGCTTCTCTTAGTCTAATCAATCTGTGAGACTAGAACAGTATCTGGTCAGTAGTGGGTGCTGATTATATCTTGTGAGAAGGAATAAGTTGATACAGATGCTACCACCTTCTCCTCCCTGTGCGGGGCTGAAATTGGATGCACCATGTTCAAAATGAGATGGAGTTGTCCAATTCTTTATTTGCACTGTCAGACTGGAAAGGGCACAGACTTAGTGATGATATCGTTCAAGATTTTTCAGGATTCTAAGTCCTCACTATTCTTACCAGTGATCCCTTTCCCCAGACTCTCAGTTCTGTAATTGTTTTCTTCTTAGGATGGAGCTTTTAAGTGTGCAAGGGTCCTCCATCCCCACCTCTTCCTGTCTTACTCCCAATGAATGGATTTCTTTGATTTGGAAATCAATTCAGGCTTTCTTGCCCTGAGCTTTGTCTATGTTGTTAAAGCCTGTCCAGGTGAAACCTCCCTCTGGTCCTCTGAGGCTGATAGTGTAGATATGTATTCAAAGACCTTTCTCAGATGTTGCTAGATTTATACCTGGCCCTGTAAAGTCATAAATGAGTGAGTCTGTGGGGGAGGAGTTATAGATAGAAGATTGGAGAAATAAGAGGAGGATTGAAAGAGCAGTATGAGTTTCATGGTCTCAGCTATGGCTTTGACATTCTTTTTCAGGTTGACTTTGGATTTGCTAAAAAAATAGGCTCTGGACAGAAAACATGGACATTCTGTGGGACTCCAGAGTATGTAGCTCCTGAAGTCATTCTCAATAAAGGACATGACTTCAGTGTGGACTTTTGGTCTCTGGGAATTCTGGTGTATGAGCTCCTCACAGGCAAGTAAGTTCCTTCAAGTTGTGTTCAGCCTCTTCTTCAGGGATCACAAAAAATAACTTAATAAATATAAATAGATAATTATATATATTATTTATTTATTTATTTTCCCTTTTGTTTCCCTTGTTTGTTTTTGTTGTAGTTATTGCTGTTGTTGTTGATGTCATCATTGTTTATAGGACAGAGAGAAATGGAGAGAGGAGAGGAAGACAGAGGGGGGAGAGAAAGATAGACACCTGCAGACCTGCTTCACCACCTGTGAGGGAATCCCCTGCAGGTGGGGAGCCAGGGGCTCGAACCGGGATCCTTACGCCAGTCCTTGCGCTATGCGCCATGTGGGCTTAACCTGCTGCACTACCGCCTGACTCCCATAAATAGATAATTTAAGAGTTTTATATTTTGGAAGTGTTTTTTACTAACTATGATACCTTTTTCTCTTTCTGTTGATTCGCATATAACAAACATGCTTGCTAGTTGTATAATATGGAGGAAAAAGTCTAGGAAGGTGAAGGAAAGGAACATTGAATAAATTGTTATGATTTACCTAAATTGATAAGGCCAGTTTTGGTAGAGAATATACAAAGTGTTTGACAGATTTGATAATTCAGCATGAGAATGAGAAACAAAGGAGGCAGCCGGTGACTCACCAGGTAGAGAGAACAAATGAATCCAGGTTCAAGTCTAAGGCCTTATTCTGGGATTGTCTACAGGGGTGATCTTAATGAGCAGTGGAGTAGCGCTATGGTGTCTCTCCTTTTTTCTTTGTCTCTGTCTTCCCCTCTCTCCCTTGTTTCTCACTCTCTAGATAAAAAAAGATTAGCTTCCAGGAGCAGTGGAGTTGTGCAGATACCAAGCCCTCCCCCATGATAACCCTAGTGGCAGAAGAAAAGAAAGAAGAAAGGAAGGAAATAAAGAAGGGAACTGAACATGTTATATTATTACTTCCTCATGCATTTTTGAAGTTGAGAAAATAGAAGTCACAGTTCAATTAAAATCACTGATCAACTAAACTACATCTGAACATGTTCTTTCATCTTCCCAATAAATCATTAATGAAAATGATAAGAGAAAGCAACATTGCTAGATTTAAATTTTAATCCCCCTGCCATCTGCTTTCTAAAGGTGCTAATAGAATACAGACAAGACGCAGCAGGGGGATTGACAGTTAAAATTGAATTGTCATTCCTGAGGAGATAAAAGGACTGTATTAATGAATCCAAGATCTTAAATTTCCAGCCATGTACTTACATGCACATGTGCGCACAGTAACACATTTATATAGGCAACACATGATGTTAATTTCATATCTGTAGAGCAGTTTACAGACTACAAAGCACTTACACACTACCTAGACTAGTTTTCACAATCTTGTGTGGAAATCAAAGCAAAGACTGATTATTTTGTGATGTAGATTGATAGAGTAGAAAACTAGGACAGAGAGCTACCTGCTTAAGATTAGGGATTCGGTGCTGGAGAGACTGCATAATGGTGGTGCAAAGAAATCTCATGCCTGAGCCTCCAAGGTCCCCAGCTGATCACCATAAACCAAAACTGAGATGCGCTCAGATCTTTCTCTATGAATCTCTCCCCAAAAATAAAATAAAAATAAATAAGTAAATAAATAAATCAGAGATGTGGTTCTATGCCTCTGATTCTAAATGTGACAGCAAGGATGTGAGCATACATGTGTATCATATATTGGACACACATGGGATTCACGTCATTTTTTTAATTTTAATTTTAATTTTTTTTTTTAGTTTCATACTCCCATTGCTCCTTACCTGATTCAATATGTTTTAAACTCTTATAAGCAAATATCCTCACTTTTTAGGGAGGATAAGCATATAGTGTTGCAAGATTTACTAACTGAGTCCATTGCATGGGATATATATTTCAGCACACATTTTTCAAAGGGAGGATTTCATGGAATCTTCCTGAATATTTTACACCATAAACAGATTACCTTTGGCTGGACCCTACTTCCTTGCCACATGCACTAAGCAGACAGAAGAGATAGTTTTCTGTAATCAATTTCATGTATTCATATATTTGCTGCTTAAGATTTTGAAGGAAAGAGAAGAAATTCCAGTCATTCAGAGATAAAGTTGCTAAAGAGAAAGAGGAAATCTGTCTTATGAATTTGTTTCTCATCCCTTGAAAGTTTTCCAGCTGCTTTTCTAGGAGATACACATTGGTTTCTGTAGGTATTTGAGAATTTATACCTCAGTCTTCACCTACTCAGATAAATTGTTAGAGGAACAGGAAGATAAAATGAGTGTAAAGAAGGGGAAAATAGCAATAGGTTGAAATTGCTAAGTGTCATGAAGGAGCTGGTAAATTGTGTCTGTAAAAGTTTTTAGGGAAAGGCATGAGAAAAATTAATTTTAAATCCCCCAAAATTCTAGAGTTAGGAGGTAAATGAAAATGAGCTGAAAAAGCAAGATTAAAACAAAACAGTATTTTTATAAATATAAAAATTAAAATGTTATAGAAATATTTTCTTTACACATGAAACATAGATTTTGAATAGTTGGTGCACTGACCTTGTTTCATTTACCAAAAGTAGGAATAGTCAGTATTAAAATCGTCACCAAAACTCAGCACAGTAATTCATGAAAGTCATCTTTAATTAAAAATGACACTATAGAACATATGACATTATTTTAAAAGAAAAGTATGTTAACCTGTTACTAAGAGTCATTGAAACACACTGTTCACATGACTTCTAAAACTTGACTTTCATTCTCCCTTGCTGGGTCTTCCTTCCAACCCACAATGTTCAGGTCTTAACCTCCTTTCCACATGCTCACTCCTGGATGACATCATCATTAGGTATCATGGCAGCACATACTGTCTGATGTCTTTTCAGAAACTTGACTGCACAGGTACCTTTTTAAACACTGAATTCATAAATTCAGTTGTCTGCTTAGCATCTCTTTTGGATTGTTCAGGATATAACTCTTGACTCTCTTCCCCATAACTTATGTTGCAGCCTTTAGCAACGTAATTTATGCCCCATTAACCCCATTCAAAACTCTTTACCATCATTCATTTCACATTCACCTCATTTGGAAATTCTGTTTGCTTTATCATTTCACTAATTCCACAATCTACATCTCACCGCCTTTACCATAGCAGAGCTTGTCCAGGCTACCAGTCCATCCTTCCTTCACCATTGCTTTGAAAAATAATTCTTCACCTATGAACATGAAACTAGCTCCAAGTGTTGTAAGTTAGATCATCTTACATTCTCAGTTTCTTACCAGAACTTACTAGAACTATATGGTATTGTCCTCTTTCCTTAGACCCCTCTCCTGCTAACTCACCCATCAGGAATTCCTCAATGTTACAAGAACCCATGCCCATGCCTCACTCCTTGCTGTTGTACTTACTGTCTTAGAATCCTCTGCCCATTGATTGTGAAATTACAAGGGGTTTTCCTAACTATTCTATCTCAAAGAGAGAGAGAGAGAGAGACAAAGAAGAGAAAAAAGAAAACCATAGCTCTCTGTCATTCTTTTCTTTTTCCTTTTAGTATTATGAATTACTACTGAAAAAATGCTCTGTATGTATATGTATATGATAATTGTTACATGATAAGAAGGTAATAAAAGACTTTTCTAGCTTATATTCAGGTTTTCCATGAAACAACTAATGAGAGAGAAAGGAAGGCTGAGAAAAAGAATTCAGTTATACATGTGTCTGATGTGGATCCTGTTATCCTGTTTTGGCTTTTCTCTAGTCCACCCTTTTCTGGAGTTGACCAGATGATGACCTACAATTTGATTCTCAAAGGAATTGAAAAGATGGATTTTCCTAGAAAGATAACAAGAAGGCCTGAGGACTTGATTCGGAGGCTTTGCAGGTAAGTGATAGTTAGAAACTCGTTGTTCTCAGGAAAGTGTGAAGGTGCCTTATTTCTGTTTCTACACATTTTCAAATTGTGTAAATTTCTGCTTTTTTAGAGTGATCTATGTAGATAAATTATATTTAAAGAAAAATCACTTTCTGGTTTGCAGTCTATGCTAGAGTTTTGGTTTTATCTGAACTTACAATGCCTATTCAGTGTTTGAAAGAGATTAGATTTTTTATGCTATATTCCAGAATCATCTTTACCTATAACCAAATAAAATAAAACCACAAACATCAGTTTGATATATGAGTGATTAGTTTATAACATTTTTATTTTGAGAGAAAGTCAGTAGTAGTGATAGAGTTAGTATATAGCTTCTTTCAAACTTTATCTCTTAAACATACCCCTCTGGCTGTACTTTACATTACTCCAAATTTCTCATTATCATTAAAGGAAACTTATTGGAGCATTGGAGGCTTCTAGAATTTTTTTCACTTCCTTTTGTTGCTGTTTTCTGTTTTCTTGTTTTTTGCATGTTTGAACTTTTTTATATTCAAAAATATAAATATAGTGCACTGAGAATGTGAAATGTACTGTGGTTGCCAACAATTTTTTTTTCATGTTTCTAAGATTCCAGTTCAGAAATAAGTGACTCTATAAGGCTTTTCCTAGTTTCCTCAGCAAAGCTGAAGAAATAGCACCCTCCTGTTCTTCTAAGTGTTTATTCACAGCTCGTTAAAGTTATGGAACATATAGACATAAATATTTCTGTTCCTAACTCTGATTTTTATGCAGCTCTACCAAGAAAGAGAATATTCTTTTCTCTCCTTATATTCAGGTGCCTGATCTATGGATCCTGTTGAATTAACAAATGAATGAATGAATGAATGAATGTTAACTTATCTTTTAAAACTCCCTGGCACATAAAATGAAATGTCTATAAAATTATGATTTTAGGCAAAATCCAACAGAAAGGCTTGGAAACCTGAAGAATGGAATCAATGACATTAAGAAACACAGGTACATTTTGCTCAGAAAAATATATGGAAATTTAATTTTTTTAATTTTTATTTATAAAAAGGAAACACTGACAAAAACCATAGGATAAGAGGGGTACAACTCCACACAATTCCCACCACCAGAACTCCATATCCTACCCCTTCCCTTGATAGCTTCCCTATTCTTTAACCCTCTGGGAGTATGGACCCAAGGTCATTGTGGGATGCAGAAGGTGGATGGTCTGGTTTCTGTAATTGCTTCCCTGATGAACATGGGTGTTAGCAGGTCAATCCAAACTCCCAGCCTGTCTCTCTCTTTCCCTAGTGGGGAAGGGCTCTGGGGAAGCAGGGCTCTAGGACACATTGGTGGGGTTGTCTGCCCAGGGAAGTCCAGTTGGCATCATGTTAGCATCTGGAACCTGGTGGCTGAAAAAGGAGTTAACATACAAAGCCAAATGAATTGTTTACTAATCATGAACCTAGAGGCTGGAGTAGTGCAGATGAAAAATTGGAGGTCTTTGTTTTGTAGATAGTTAGTAGGCCTATTTTATTTATATTCCAAAGGGCCCATGACTATACTAGGTTTTTTTTTTTTCCCCTGAGCCTGACATCTGATATGCAGGTGGATCCTACTTATTGTCTGGAGAGATTATGTCATGGCTGGAAAAAGGACCAGAAAGCTGGATCAGGGAAAAGAGTAGCTTCCAAATATGGGGAAGATGTATAAATATTGCTGACTGTAAACCCCATTGATTTGATGTGATCTGGGGCCCATATTCAGCTTAGGAGCCTATGTGACCTCTGCATCCCTGTAGATCTGAGCTCACATTCTGTGGTCAGGAGTAGGAACATTCCAAGCTGTCCCAATTTCAGGACTCATCTTCCTCAGGTGTAACATAGTGTATGTTTTCCAGCCTCCCTTCAGAGGATGGAACATTCTCTACTGTTATTGATCTATATTGAGGGCAGGGTAGAAATTTAATTTTATAAGGTAATTTTGAAGTATCTCTTGTTGGCTGCATTGGATGGATCCTTTCATATTCTCAATTTTTCTTTTTTTAGTAATTTTTTTCTTTTCATTTTTACTTAAGTTTTAATTAATTCACCTATTTTGGTGCTTTACATTTTTACTTGTGTTTTACTCTGTACAGCTACAAAAAAAAAATCTCAAAGTGAGCTATCTAATTCTGGAAGTTCAAATCAAGAATGGATAAAATTATAAAATAAATTACAAAACTACATCTTTAAGGGATGGAAATGTAGATTTTTGCTATATTTTTTATTGTTATTTTTTTATCAATTTGAGTTTCATAAAGTAATTATCTATCTTAGACATTTAATATGTAAAGTGGAATACAGTTATTGCAGCTAGAATTCAGGTGATCAGCTAATACCACTGTTTAGCTGTGCTCTGTGTCAGTTTTAATTAGTACTATATATTTGGGTATTTTTTATTTTATTTTTTAAATCACATGCAAGTGTGGAAGGTCACAAGGGATCTTTGCCATTTTATGTGATGCTTCACAATGAGCTCACTGCCTCACACTTGCAAGGCACTTTCTGAGCGACCTTCCTAGCCCTATATACTTACTTTAATTGTAGTGTTCCTTTGGCAGGGTCTCTAGATTTTGTAGCCTCATGCTCTGTCTCCCCTTTTGGATAAAGTATATTGGTTCGAATGTCAAACAGCATTTTACTTTTGTGCAATAATCCAACACATACTTTTTGAAACCTGTGAATTTCTAAAACTGATCTTCAGAATCATCAGTGACTCCCATAAATTATCCTTTCTGCTTAGAATACATGTATTCAAGCTTTTAAAATATTTTTTGAAAACTCTGCTTAGCACAATCCTCAGGATGTTTTCATTTTACTTGTGATTTATAAATATTTAATAACACATGTTGATAGTTAGTACCTTTATAGTCAAAACTACATTTGAAATTTTAGTACTGAGACCCATTTGAACACATGGAGTTGTCTTCACTTGAGAAAGGGAAACACTTCTCAGTGATTTTCTTTTTGGATATTTTAGTGAAGAATTAGAAGCATTGCATCACAATATGAAAATAGAGGAAGAGTTGCTGCTGAATATGAAAGCTATTCATTTTTCTTCACGGTAGTGGGATAGTTCCAAACAAGCCTACAAACTATCAGCCCTGCTCTATTGGTGAACTTTCTTGAAATAGTCATATATTCAGCATTGTAAGTTGGTATGAGGTTATTCCTTAAGAGTATATTATATTAGGAGGAGAGATGATGGAATAGAGTCAGAGAGAAATGAAGATAGGCAGATATAGTGTGAAATTTTATAAACATCAAAATGTTGTTGTTCTTTGCCTTCCACTGGATTGCCTATGGTGTTATGCTCATTGTATGCCTTATCAATGTATCTTTCTTCCAATATGCTGTTATCATTTTATTTTCTTTTTGAGAAATGGCGTATAAACACACCATTCATAGTGGGGGAAAAAATGTGTCACATCATTGAATGGGATTCTTCCCATGTAGTTTCCTCCTTTGTCTCATTAAAGAAGCTGCTTTGTGTTTTGCTCACCGGTAGTTTGGAAACAGAAATGATATAATCTTTAACAGGCTCTGGCTTTATCTTTTACTTATTTACCTGCAGTTCACTTAAATGTAGCTGTCGAATTATGACTGAATGCATGTACAGATTGGTGCTAAAGGATTCTGTTATCTCAGCATGGTAATGAGGAATATTGAGTGTCTTACCCTATAGGGATTAATTTGCCGCCTCCTCCTCCTCCTCCTCCTCCTCCTCCTCCTCCTCCTCCTCCTCCTCTTCCTTCTTCTTCTTCCTCCTCTTCTTCCTCATCCTCTTCTCTTCTTCTCCTCATCCTCCACCTCCTACTACTACTTCTTTTTGTCTCCAATGTTATGGCTGGGGCTTGTTGCTGTCACTATGAATCCACTGCTCCCAGCAGCCATTTTTTCCTTTTTTTCTTTTTCTTTTTATTTGATGGGACAGAGAGAAAGATAGATGCCTGCAGACCACTTCACCACTTGTGAAACTTCCTGCAGGTGGGGAGTGGGGGCTTGAAGCCAGGTGCTTGTGTAGGGTAGTATGTGCACTTGACTGGTCCACCACCGCCAGGCCCCCTGCCCACTCTTCTTAACAGGTTGCCTATTCATTGTCATGCAACTATAGAGTCAAGTGCAGCATCTAGGGTCAGATTCTTTAATGAGATGTACTGGCTTTACTCAGTTCTTTCAGGTAATCCCAGAAACATCTTTTCATTCTACTTCCATAGAGATTCAAGGACCTGGGTTCAAGGAGGAAAGCTTTGCAACAGGTGGAACAGTGCTGCAGGTGTCTCTCTGTCTCCCCTTCCCCTTCTCAATTTCTCTTTGTCTCTATCCAATAAATGAATAAATATTTTTAAATGTTGAGAATTATATACCTTTACAGGTACAAAAACAACATGTATTGTTTTAACAACCTGTTTCCATAATAAGAATTCTCAATGAAGAAGAATGATGTATGTGTCAAGTCCAATTTTGACAGTGCTTAGTCAGATCAGCCAGTTCTATCCATATCTTTATTAAACCTCTGCTACTGGGCCAGGAATAGGCAGCTAAGATAGGAAATGGCAAAAGAAGTGAAGATACAGTATATGATTTTCATAATGTAAAATATACCTGGTTAAATAATTCACTTGGGTAGTGTGTTACTTTGCCAGCTGCACAACCCAGGTTCAAGTCTGGCCTCAGTTATACTGAATGAAACTTCAGTGCTGTGTTTTCTTTCATTCTGTCTCCATATTAAAAAAAATACTTTATGTAAGTATTGACAGTGGGTTCTCAGAGCATGAAAGGGCATTACATTTCTACATTTGCTTGGAGAAGAAAAAAAGAGAGAGAGAGAGAGCTAGGGTAACCAGAGGGGCTGAAAAACATCTGTCCCAGCCTTCAAACGATATTTTAAAACCTCCTGCAAGCCTCTAACATATATAACTTCTCTACCCAGCATACTCTTGGAATTAAACCAAAAAATCTAAAACTTTACTGTCAGATTTACTCTGAAGTGAGACATTTTTTTCCCCTTGGAAATTATTCATGTCAGCATTGTATTTAAACAAAGCACAGTTAAATGTAGAATTTTGTTATATATCTGGCCTATAGAAAATTCATCTTCCCTAAAATTAGAGTTTCTCCAATCTTTATTTGTGAACAGACTTATCAGCTAGGTACCAATCATGTCTCCCAACACTTTTTTGAATAGGATACAATTAAATCTTTCCTTCTTAGGTAGAGGAAGAACTTGTTTCTCAAGTGTCTTCACTACCTTTTATATTGCTAGTTTCTAAAATTGCTTTCAGAAAAAGCTACTATAAGTCTTCTAAAAAAATTAAGAAGCGACTTATGTGCCATTGATGTTTATATTTCTTTTTTTAGATTATTAAAACAATTTATTTATAAAATGGAAACATTGACAAGATCATAGGCTAAGAGGGGTACAATTCCACACAATTTCCACCACCAGAACCCTGTATCCCATCCCCTCCCCTGATAGCTTTCCTATTCTTTATTCCTCTGAGAGTATGGACCCAGAGTCATTATGGCGTGCAGGAAATGGAAGGTCTGTATTCTGTAATTGCTTCCCTGCTGTATATGGGTGTTACAGGTCGATCCATACTTCCAGCCTAGTACCTAGAAGGCCTAGTATCTAGAGCCTAGTATCTAGAAGACACTGTGTAATGTGGATTCAAGCCTCTTTACTAGTATCTGTTCTGAAACACCTCTGTTCATAGCTCTATATTCTTGCTCACTACTTCTACTATGATAATTTTTCCCCTCATATCTGGAAAGCACCAATATGAAACATAATGTGATTTTTTTCTAGCTTCTCTAAAAGTATCAAAAAACTTCCCTTTTCTATATTTCTATAGAATTCTTTACATACCTCCATCATAGCAACTGTGTTAGATAAACATTTGATTAAGTAGTTACAATTCTATTTCTCCTACCATACACTACAATAGTTTTATGTGTATTTCGTTTTATTTGTGTGTGTGTTTTAATTTTTATTTATAAAAAGGAAACATTGACTAAACCATAGGATAAGAGGGGTAGAACTCCACACAATTCCCACCACCAGAACTCTGTATCCCATCCCCTCCCCTGATAGCTTTCCTATTTTTTATCCCTCTGGCAGTATGGACCCAAGGTCATTATGGGATACAGAAGGTTGAAGGTCTGGCTTCTGTAATTGCTTCCCCGCTGAACATGGGCTTGATAGGCCAATCCATACTCCCAGCATGTCTCTCTCTTTCCCTAGTGGAGAAGGGCTCTGGGGAAGCAGGGCTTCTTGGTGGGGTTGTCTGTCCAGGGAGGTCTGGTTGGCATCATGCTAGCATCTGAAACCTGGTGGTTTACAAGAGAGTTAACATACAAAGCCAAACAAATTGTTGACCAATCATGGACCTAAAGGCTGGGATAGTGCAGCTAAAGAGTCAGGGGAGAGTCTCCATTTTGTAGATAGCTTGTAGGCATATTTTAGTTATATTCCAAAGGGCCTGTGGCTATACTAGTGGTTTTTTTTTTTTTTTTTTTGCCTGAGCCTGAGCCTGAGCCTGAGCCTGAGCCTGAAATCTGATATGCAGGTGGATCCTACTTATTGTCCGGGGAGATTATGTCATGGCTGGAAGAAGGACCAGAAAGCTGGATCAGGGAAGAAAGTAGCTCCCAAATATGGGAAAGGTGTATAAATACTGTTGATTGTAAACAACATTGGTTTGATATGATCTGGCACCCATAGCTTAGCAGCCTATGTGACCTCTGCATCCCTGTAGATCTGAGCTCACATTCTGTGGTCATCAGTAGGAGTGTTCCAAGCTGCCCCAGTATCAGGATCCATCTTCCTCAGGTGTAGCATAGAGTATGTTGTCCATCCTCCCTTTGGAGGATGGAACATTCTCTGCCTTTGTTGATCCAAGTTGAGGTTAAGGTCCTATAGGGGCCCACAAAGGGATCTATTTTGTTGTTACTGATAGAAATGAGTGGTAACAATGGAGGGAAGAATTTATTCAAGGTCTAAGATTTATTCTTCTGTCTGGGAATCTCAGGACTCCCTGACTAGGGCCCCAGCTGATGGGGTGGCTTGATAGTGACTAGAGAGTCATGGTTAAAGTATGCCAGTTTCTTGCCATTATTCAGCTCTTGCAGTCATTGCTTTGATGAGGTTAGATGCTGGTCTACATTTCCCCCTTTATTTTTAACTAATGGCCATAGTATCAGGAGTGTGGGGTGAACAGAAACCTATATAATACAGGCATTTTCAAAAGAACTGGCAGAAGACATGGAGGAACAAGTAAGAGAATAGCAAGAACCAGTGTGATGCCAAGAGGAGGCCTGAGGGGGGCGTTTCCTGCCTCTGTGGGCACCTCTTGCCTCTGGGGGCTTTTCATGCCTCAAAGGGCGTTTCCTGCCTCTGGAGGCAAGGCCTAGTAAGGGGGGGAGTTCCTGCCTCTGGGACAGGGCCTGCAGGTGAGGGGGCATGGCCTATAGATTCCCAAGGCAGCTGGCTGCAAAGTCCATGGACTGCTGCAGTCAGTCTTTGAGAAACCCAGCAGCATAAAGGGAAGCTGCTGTAAAGTTGTGTAAAGTGTCCAAGAGGTGTACCAGTAAGTCCGATAGAAGTGTCAGTCCAAAGCAGATGACCACAGAAGAAATGCCAGGGGATGAAACGCTGCACATCTGTCTTGATGGGGAAGGTCAACCACTATAATTCCACTTTTCTGTAGAGAGTGAGCTTTGGAGTCTGTGAATCAGTTTCTTCAGGTTGTGCGAGGTCACATCATTGGTTTTGGGAGGTGCATTGTAGTCATGCCATTTTGTGGGCATTGTCAGAGAACAGGGGTCCAAATGGATTTCTGGGGGTTCCATTTGAGAAGATGCTTTTTCATGTGAAGACAACAGCTGCAATTCACTTATTTGTGAAGCAAAACTTTTTAAGGTTGTTTAAACAGCATAAGCTCAATAGAAGAATCATGGTTAAAAGCCTCAGGCATGAGAATCATTAGCATAACCATTGTGTTATCTACCCCACCCATACCCATACAGTTTTCAGAATTAAACATTTCACATTTATGCCAAGACATGAAAAAAATAAAAAGAGGAAAAAAAAAACATTTTTGGACTGTTTCTGGATGTCGCTAGAAATCATGGCTGCGCCCAGCATTTTTTTTTTAAGTCAATGTCATACAAAAATTCAGTCATTCAAATCACTCTCTTATGAAACGCAACTGAAAGCAGACAGCAAACGTAAGATATTCAGAGAGAACAATGAGGGGGGAATTGAGAGAAAAGCGGTAGGTAGTTTTTGCTTCTTTCACCTTAAACCAGATTATCCAGATCTCACCAAGTAGCATCATGAGTCCCCAGAGGGCGTCCTAGTCCAAAAAGCTCTTCGAAATTCCATTTAGGGTGCTTTGAATGGTTCCTGCAGGATTGCTATAGGCACCGATTTTTTAAAACATCTTCCCATTGAAGAAAGGATCCAATCAGGAGGGTAGAACTAACCACGTGTCTCCATTCTTGGGGACTGCCAGGGTACTGGAGAATGCTCTTAGAGTAGTCCTTCTCCACTGGAAACATGCAAGAGGGAGTCCAGTAAATTCCATGGAGAAATCTCCACACATCTCCCAAGCTCTATGATCATGGTCATAAGGAACCAAAGTTCCCGGTCAGAGAATCAAAGTGTGGCCCAGAGCAAAATGTTCCAGAGACAGAGAAACTGTCTCATGAAGAAAGAGTAGAGGCTTTGGGAAACCTCTTCATAAGTAGAAAGGCAGCCCATAGTGGATAGTTAGCCAAAAGGCTTTACTTATCTGGGGAATGGGTGGGTTAGATCCCACATTGGTGCCGGTCCCTGTTTCAGGTGCCATATGCTGATCTAGCTTCGCGAGCGCGAGAGAGACTACCAGGGACTCATGGCTGAGCTGGGAAGCAGTATCTCGTTTATTAATCAGATACGTTGCCTTTTATGCATCTCTTCACCGGAAGTGGCAAGGGAAAGGAAATTACTAGGAGGGGAGTCAGGCTGTAGCGCAGCGGGTTAAGCGCAGTGGCGCAAAGCACAAGGACCGGCATAAGGATCCCGGTTCAAACCCCGGCTCCCCACCTGCAGGGGAGTCGCTTCACAGGCGGTGAAGCAGGTCTGCAGGTGTCTATCTTTCTCTCCTCCTCTCTGTCTTCCCCTCCTCTCTCCATTTCTCTCTGTCCTATCCAACAATGACAACAACAATAATAACTACAAAAATAAAACAACAAGGGCAACAAAAGGGAATAAATAAATAAATAAATAAAATAAATATTTAAAAAATAAAAAAAAACAAAAAACAAACAGGAAATTACTGGAGAGGGGGCAGAGCAAAAAAAGAGTGTGAACAGAACTTAGAAACCTTCCATCTAACCAGTGGGGATTAAACCAGTACCCTGCAGGCAGGGAAGGACCCAGGTAAAACAGTGATTATGTAAATAGACCACATCCACATCGTAAGTAATACAAGCTAACCTAATGTGATGATCAAAACAGAAGGTCTTATAAGCAGAATTTAGAAACATACCAACAGTTAGCTTTGGAATAAGTGAGAGAACTGTAATAGAAAGTAGGTGAGGAGGGTAGCTAAGTCTAAGTAGACACTATTTATGAACTTTATACTGACTTCAGACTATTGTGTATTTCTGTTTTCAGGAATATATTTTGCCCTAATTTATGGATACATGTGAACATATGCCCTACCTCAGGGGACCTGGTCTATATTTTGGGACTTTGTTAGGAAGTGAACCTCCTGGAATGGAATTAGAGAATACTATGAAAGGAAAGGTCTCACCTGAGTAATGAGGTTGAAGGGTTGACATTCCATGCCTGATGTCTCTGGACATAGTCTGAAGTGAAGCATGCTGAGGTGGTACTCGTTGAGTTGATTAGGTTGGGATCGGCAGATACAATATCATTTAGTATGAATTGAAAGAAGCATGAAGGAAAGTGAGCCCCCCTTCGAGGTTCCAGGACTGGGGGAAATATAGGTTCTATAGAGGAAGTGGGAGGTTCCTGCTGTCTTAGTTTTTTTTTAATTTTTTTATATTTATTTAATTTATTTATTCCCTTTTGTTGCCCTTGTTGTTTTATTGTTGTAGTTATTATTGTTGTTGTTGTTGTTGGATAGGACAGAGAGAAATGGAGAGAGGAGGGGAAGACAGAGAGGAGGAGAGAAAGATAGACACCTGCAGACCTGCTTCACCGCCTGTGAAGCGACTCCCCTGCAGGTGGGGAGCCAGGGTTCGAACCGGGATCCTTATGCCGGTCCTTGTGCTTTGCGCCACCTGCGCTTAACCCGCTGCGCTACAGCCCGACTCCCGTTGTCTTAGTTTTAAGAAGACAGTAGATAGTTATTGCAATAATCACATTATTTGGCAATTGGATTAACTTTGCAATATCCCTTTGTTAGAATTTGCTGTATCATACACAACATTACCATAATTTTTGTCCTTTGACATTATTTGTATATAGGTGTGCCACCGGTTGCTTCTGTTCTCCCTGGTCTAAGATTTTAAGAGAGTCAACATATCAAAGACTCAGCCTATGTATTAAAAAGACTCAGTCTGTGCTTTTATAAAGTTTGAGACATTCAATCAATTTTCCCCTCTCATATTAATTAAATAGTGATTTATATGACTACAATTTGATAGGAGTGTATGTAAGACCATTCCCACCACCAAAAGACTGTGTCCCATCCCCTCCCCCTTTCCCTTTCCCCCCTGCCGCCCCCCACCCTGCCCCGTGAAGCTGAACATCCACCCTTACCATCAACCCAGGGTTTTTACTTTGGTGCCCTACTCCAGCTGTTTATATTTCTTTGGTGATATTTTTCACGCTCGAGTGCATTCTGACACCTGCATTACTTAAAGTGTGGTTAGTGTCAGTAGGCCAAGTGCTAAGTGAAGAGCCCCTCACATTAAGTAAATACTTTCATAAGTCACATTGTTAACAGTGCTGAGACTTCTTCATTTAAGAATGTCATAATAGTAATTATTATTGATATTTGTAGGAAATCTTCTGGGTCTCAAACATTGTAAACTATGTTAGAAGGAATTCTAGCAATAATTTAGCAGCAAGAAAAAAGCGTGAGTCCTTAGAACCATGTGTGTAGAAATCCCTAAAACACCAGTCTTGGTATCTGCAAAGGATCTGATGAGTGGATCAGGGGAGGACTTTGATGATTTTGTGTAAAGGTCAGAGAAGCATAGCTGGACTGGCTGTCTGACTCTTACTCTCCTGACTTGCCTCATAGAAGCTGTGGATCTAATACATGGTAGATCTTTGCGAGATGTTCCATTTGGGAGAAGACAACTAGTAGTTAGAGATACTAACTTTTAAAAGAATGGGAAGTGGCTGGAACTAGAAATCTGAGAATGATCTTTTTGTAAATGTCATTTAAAACCACAAGGCAAGATTAACTATGGAGTGTGTGTAGTTTCAAATTGAAGAAGATAAAGGACTGAGCCTTGGAACAAACCAATGTTCCACGGAAACAGCAATGGAAAATGAGGGAAACATCTAGAATTGGGAAGAAAGCCAGGACATAGTAAGACCAGGAAGTCAAGTGAAGATGGTTGGGTGATGAGCAGTTACTGCTAACTGGTTCAGTAATGTGAAAATGACTAATTGCTTGATGTGAAAATGTGAAAATGACTAATGACTAAAATGACTAATTTGATGCAATCAACAGGGTGAGATTATCGTGTGGTCAGGAGAAAATACAGGGACCCAGTGCATAGGTAGAACTTCCAAAGAATTTTCCTCCATTGAAAGAAGAGAAACTGGGGCAAGAATTGAGAGAAAAAGCAGGTCAAGAGAAGCTGTTTTGTTGTTGAAAGAAATGTAATGTGTCCACATCATCAATGGTAATGATCCAGCAGGTTAAAGGACATTAAGAAAAGAGGAAAATTACTAGAGCATGTCATTGAATATCGGAGAGTTTATGGAATCAAATGCAAAGTAGAAGAGTTGACTATTGCTAGTAGTTAAGGGTGTAAATTCATAATATAGGAGGCAAAATAATATACAGACTTGCTGGTAGGGACTGGGAATTGAGGCAAGTTCTATTTTCTTTAGTTTTCTCAGTGAAATAAAGAGGAAGCCAGGTCATCCTCTGGGAGTGAGAACATGGAAGAGAGATTCTGGAAGTTTGTGGAAAGGGAGGACAAACTTTAAGAGTCTAAGGCAGTGAAATGAGCCATCAGAAATCTGGAATGATTTCTGGGTGGCCACAAATGTTCCCTCAAAGGTAGGTGGGGCTGGGATTACTGTAAACTGGACAGCAAGAAAAGACTTGGGTTGCTTCCCACCACTTGCACTGCTGCAGGCAGGGAACAGGTTGCAAAGGGGAAGGATAGGTCATTTGGGATACTAATAGTTAATCAGGCTAGTAATATCAATTTTGTACTTTTCTCACGTCTCAGGTGGCTAAATGGTTTTAACTGGGAAGGACTGAAAGCACGGAATCTTCCATCACCTTTACAAAGAGAGGTATGATATCTACTATATTACTCTCTTGATTTCTTTAGTAGGTATTTGCTTTTAGAAATATATTTTAGGTGTGAACATGTAACGGATTTCAAATTCTAAGTAGTTTAAAATATTAGATTTAATGAGTGAAATATTAAATTACAAATGCTTTAGTAGTTATGATCCTAAGATCTGAATAGCATGACTTTATGTGATGGGCACTAGCTCAGCTTTCAGGAACTAATTGTGTACAAATATAAATCCCCAAGTAGTCAGGCTGACAGTTTTCAAAATCTTAGGTGAATTTCATACATACAGTGCATCTCGCTTTAGACAAGCTGCACTTTAAGTGCTGTCACCACATGTTGCTTGCGGGACAACTCTAGAGCCAGCAGAACATTGGCTGTCTCGGGAGGAAGAATGACTCAGGGACTCTCCAGATCAGCATGTGGCACAGTTTGTGCTCTGTTCTCTAAGCTGGTGTGAAGATCTACATCTCTCCTGTAAATTTTCAGATAGGCAGCCTGAATTTTTTACCTTAAATTTAAATCACTGGAGAATGCTTTGGGAGGATGTATTGCAAACAATGGCATTTCTAAGTAAGGCATTACTGTTACTTCCCTCTTGTCAGCATATCCAATATCATATTTATAAATATCACCAAGATATACCTACAAGTCATTTGCAATATATAGACAGAAATATTGCATTATTTATTTTTATCTTTGAATTCATATTGCCATTCCATTTTTTTCTTATAAAACATCATCCTAATATGATAGTTTTAAGCCTAGCAATCTTTAACAGATCTTTCTATAATTGCCTTTCAATTATATTTTTAGCAATTTTTAAATGTTTGTGACATTTGTGAAAATTTTCTCTTTGATTAAACTAGAATTATATTTTTAATCACACAGTATCAAGCAATGTAATATACTACAATTTTAAAGTAATTATAAACAAAGTTTTTAAAGATATTATTTAATGTGTCTGTGGATCTCATTTATTTAACAAAAATGATGATCCCAGATCAGTTCTATCTCTTTTGAAAATCATATACATATAAGTACTAAGAGTGTTGTTCACATAAATAAGGGCATGGGAATAGAGGGCTTTATAAAATAGTGATGTTACTTTGAATACCTCCTGAGTGGCTTCCCTGCCCCTCCCAAAATGCATTGTGATCTTTCATATATAGTATTTTTTATTATCTGACAACTGATCATTCAATTCTATACTTCTTAAATGTTCTTGAAATCAAAGAATTGTACCACCTAACTGGTAAAACAGTTTAATTCTACATAGAATCACTTCACTCAACAGGATAACTAATATTTTGAGTTGCCTCCCCATTTTTTTGGCATTCTAGAACATTTATAATGGTCAATTAACTAAATAAAAATCCAAAGTTGATGTACAGCTTTTACAAAGTGGAATGTGGAATGATTCTGGCAAAATTTGATTTAAAATATATATGTTTGGAAAATTTCGGAGGGCAAATCAAAGCATCTTTTATTTCACTGTTCCTTTTGGAAGTTAAGTCCCCAGTCTAGGAGTATCTGCTGAGTATAACTCTAAAATGATAGGGACACTTTCCTTGTGAGTGACTTTCAGAATCCAAATACAGAAAGTACTACCCACATGTAAATGCATACTTAGTAAATATCCTCCTTACCTTGGGTTTAATCCTTTCTCTATTAGCTCAATGGGCCAACAGATCACAGCTACTTTGACAAATATCCCCCTGAAAAAGGAGTGCCTCCTGATGAGCTGTCAGGCTGGGATAAAGACTTCTGACTGAAAAAAAGTTGGCTATTGCCACTACACCACTGAAGTGGACTATGAGGACCAGTAACCCAACATCAATTATTTTTCTCTTTGGAGTACCTTAAGAACATCTTCAGAGAAAAGGAAAAAAATCCCTGTCCGTGAGTGGCAAGTGGGTCAGAGTAGATCTGGAGTGAATCATACCATTTCATGTAGATACTGTGAATTATCCATGTATTTCATCCATCATTTACTTTTCTCAAATATTGAAAGCCATCACATTTTTCTCACCATAATTAAGCTAATTTTGTTGTTGAAATGACATTATTTTCCCCATTCTGTTGTTCCATCCTAGTCATAGCATTTCCTTTGAGTCTGAATAAGGTTTAAAGAGTCCTGTTCTAGAACAACTAAGTTATACAAATAGAAGGAAAAACAAGATGCAGTTTGGAAGATTTCCTCTGCTCTCAATACCTCTGTGTAAACATGATAGCATATTGAAGTGGTGGTTTCCAGAAATCTTGATAGATAATAGAAGCTATTGACTTTCACCTGCATTCATCCTAGAATTATATTCATATGTTTCTGATATTTTCCTGGGGAAAGGTAAGTTTGAGAATTATTAGTCTCTGGTACTACTTCCTAGAATAAATGAGTCAATTGATCCAATCCCAGTAATGATATCCTATTCAGTAACATAGAAAAAAGTAATAAAGCAAAAACTGTTTTTCATTCTACTGTGACTAATTGTGATACCTCAGAGAATTTTCAAAAGCCTTGGTAAAGATAAGTATAATGTCTGGGGCCTTTAGGAAGGTGTTATCTTAAATTCTGAATATTTTTATAGTCAAAGTGGAAAGTATTCAGGAGTAAATTGTGGAGAATTTTCTTCCTGTTAAATATGGAGGAAAGTATATCTTAATAGGAACGGTTGGTGACTCTTCAAAAAGCTGGGCTTTTTTTTTTTTTTTTTGCCACTTTCATAGTTGTTGCTACTAGTAAACCAAAAGCATACAATAACCACAATTGATTTTAATGTGCAAATTTAGATGCGTAATAATCACCACTGCATTAATAACTGTTTTTAGAAAGCACTTAGGTCATAGATATGCTTATACCTTTAGATTTTTAAGGCAGGCAAGTCACTGGAGAATGTTGGGATTTGGGGGAGTAAAAGGAAGAGTCTCTACTGCCTATTGTGTGTTTCTTGAGGTCTTCCAGGTAGTGAGTATAGCCGTATCAATAACACTAGGTACCAGCACCTAAGGACTTTATCAGTATATTATTATGGTACTACTCTGGTGTCCCAGTGTCATGTCCAGCACTTCTTTCCAAAATAAATGGGAAGCAGACTTCCTGTGTATCTCTTAGTTTTGGAAGAATAGATAGTAACAATATGTTTCTGAATTATTCAAGCTTCTGGTTATATTATCATATGCTAATGTTCTTTGGGGGAAAAAAATCCAGAGAGAGAGAGTCAACTATTTGCTTCTTGAAGCATTAAATCAGGTAGGTGAGACCCAGCCCAAGAAGGTACATCCTTAACAAATTGAATTTCCACATTTAGAATCCTTTTGCTGAACCAAAGACTTTTTGTTTTCTGTATTTTTAAAGACTGTGTATTGTACATAGATGAGCCATTTTTATTAGACTACATAACCTGCTCAATGAATTTATAAGATTTTTAAAAAGATTTTATTTGCGTTTGGTTTGTATGCACTGTATGCTTTTTCATGTATATATTTTAAAGTTACCCACCTATAAATGTAGGAAATTTATGTCTGAGTGAATACTGGAAATGTATAGTTATAATAACGAAGATCAGTATCTATAATTCAAAAAAACTTACATGTATACAAATAAAAACCATCTTAGAGAACTGCTGGGTTCTTTTTCCTGCGCTTAGCCATATCAATTACAGATTACATGTGAATATGTAATATACTAATGTGATTTTATTGCACTTCCTTTATTTTTTATATTTATTTATTTTCGCTTTTGTTGCCCTTGTTTTTTTATCATCGTTGTAGTTATTGTTGTTATTGATGTTGTAGTTGTTAGATAGGACATTGAGAAATGGGGAAGACAAAGGGGGAGAGAAAGACAGATACCTGCAAACCTGCATCACCGCCTGTGAAGCGACTCCCCTGCAGGTGGGGAACCAGGGGCTCAAACTGGGATCCTTATGCCAGTCCTTGTGCTTTGTGCCACGTGTGCTTAACCCGCTGTGCTACTGCCTGACTCCCTGTACTTCCTTTATAAGCAAGAGAAATGAAATATTGAAACAAAAGTGGAATCCCAGTTCCACTATTTCCTGTCTTGATAAACACTGGAAAATGACTTTACTTCTTTGAGTACTAAATTTCTCACATTAGAAAAGGGCACAATATCAGGGACTAGTTTCAGGGATTAAATAAATTATCTGGGGAATCCCTTATCAAAACTTACTGAAATAAGCGCTACATAGACAACTGCTTGTTATTGCTATCTATCTCTGGTAAAATTAAAGGGGTATCGGGAACTATTTAAACCTGGGTCAACCTACTCTGCCACTCAAGAAAGATTGGTCATGAAATGAGTGCAGCCTAAAATGTTCCCAACTGTGACCATGGACTGTGAGCTCAAACTGACAGGGACTCAGAGGTTACACAAACTCCTGTGCTGAATATGAATATATATATGTCCTAGGTCAGACTGATGAGGTTCAGAGTTAATAGTATTTATATACTTTCTTCATATTTGGGAGCTACTTTCTGCTCTAATCCAGCTTTATAGTCCTATTCTAAACCTGCATGTTAGCTATTGGGCTCAGGCAAAAATTACTAAAGTTATGGGCCACATGGAACATATCTAAAATAGACTTTTTAACTTCTTTCCACATGAAGACTCCTAGTTTCATTTGTTCTATTCCTACATTTAGGTTTCTGTTTATTGAAAAATTTGCTTTCCATCTTTAGCCTTTTCAGCCATCAAGTTGCAGATACATCCATGACGCCATCCTGACTTCCCTGGGTAGACAACCCCACCAGTGTGTTCCAGAACCTCATCTCCCCAAATCCCTGACCAACTAGGGAAAGATAGAAACAGGCTGAGGGTATGGATCAACCTGTTAACATCCATATCTGACTGAATAGCGATTACAGAAGCCAGACTTTCCACCTTCTGCACCCTATAAAGAATTTTGGTCCATATTCCCAAAGAGGGTTAAAGAATAGGGAAACTTCCAATGGAGAGGGGTGGGATACTGAACTCCAGTGGTGGGAACTGTATCCCTGTTATATTACAATCTGTTTTTTAATTTTTTTATTATCTTTATTTATTATTGGATAGAGACAGCCAGAAGTTGAGAGGAAGGGGGAGACCAAGAAGACCCTGCTTCACCACTTGCAAAGCTTTCCCCCTGCAGGTGGAGACCAGGGGCTCGAACCTGAGTCCTTGAGCATTATAACATGTGTGTTCAACCAGGTGCACTATCACCCAGTCCCTTATATTATTAATCATTATTAAATAACTAATTAAAATTTAAAACATGATTCCACATAACAAAAAAATTATTAAAAGCAAATAAAGACAACAATGAGATGACACTTCACACCCATGGGAATGTCATACATCTGAAAGGACAGAAACAGGTGCTGTCAAAGATGATTGATTGGCTGAAGTCTAGGGAAGGTCCTGGAACCAGAGGAGCATAGTAACTTACAAATCCCAAGATGTGTGTGTTGTTTTAGTCTATTAAGTTAAGAAGGGGTGATGAACTTAATATGGAAAAGCGAGAACAATATGTGCAGGAAAAGATGAACTAGACTCATAACCAAGTGGCATTTAGTGCAGAGACAAATCTGGAGCTAAGTCTGCCTTTCTTGGTTGACAACCTCAGTCATATGTGGACATGCAAGATGAGTTGGCACCATCCACATCCATCTGGCTTGAAATTTACAGACGAAGAAGCTACCTGGCTGCAGCTAGAGGAACCACAGACCTGGCTGTCCTTCACCAGTAAGGACATCTTCAGCGTTGTGCATGAGTTACAATAGTGCTCGGTCTTGCACTGATCTCCAGAGGGCAAATATAGCTGCTTCTCCATTTATATTTTTGATATTATGAAAATTTCTGTTGTGGTAAAGCCAAACTCAGAGATAATAGTTCTGGGAATCTTATTTCTGGTTTAGTTACAATGATATAGTACAAAGTCAGTCAGTTTTTGACCTGGTAAAATCTGTAATCATTCTTAGGCAATGGATTTAGCTTGAATTTTTCTGTAGAAAGGTTTGCTTGCTTTTTTTTTTTTCAACCCAGTGCTTATCAAGGTTTACAGAAGAGCACAGGTCACATGACTCCACTGAAGCTGCAGCATCAACTTGTCTCAGGTAGTTTACATGCAGGATCTGAAATTAACTCAGACTAGATAGAGCATTTTCTTTATCAGTGAGTTAATATTGACTTACAAAATTACAACATAATAGGGGTACAGCTACACACCATTCTCACCACCAGAGTTCTGGATCCCCAATTCCTTCCTTGTAAGCTACCGCAGTTCTCTCAAGATTACAGATATATGGGGATTGGGCGGTAGCCCAGCTGGTTAAGCGCACGTGGCGGAAGGATCCTGGTTCAAAATCCGGCTCCCCACCTGCAGGGGAGTCACTTCACAGGTGTGAAGCAGGTCTGCAGATGTCTATCTTTATCTCCCCTCTTCTCTCCATTGCTCTCTGATCTATCCAACAACGATGACATCAAGAACCACAACAATAACTACAACAATAAAACAAGGGCAACAAAAGGGAATAAATAAATAAATAAATAAATAAATAAAAGATTTCTATTAAAAGAGATTACAGATATAGGTAAACTATTATTTCTACAATAATCTTTCTGTAGTTGTAAATATTTGGCCTTTTTTGTGAGGGGGGGGTCTCATCTTGTTTTCCTTTCCAAGTCACACATACCTATTTTTGCATTCAGATGTCACTCCCTTTTTCCTCCTCTCTCTCTTTCCTGATGGAGTTGGAGTTCAGCACTCTCTGACCATCCTCCCCCTATCATTTCTTCCCCACTGAGAGTATGGATCAAAATTAGTTTTGGGGTACAGAAGGTGGGAGTACTGGCTTCTGTAATTGCTTCATCGCTGGACGTGGACATTGGTAGGTTGATCCATACCCCCAACCTATTTCTATCTTTCCCTAAGTGGGGTAGAGCATTGAAGCAGTGAGGTTCCAAGATACATTGGTGAGGCCATCTAACCCAGGGAAGTCAAGATGGAGTAATGATAGCATCTACAACTTGGTGGCTAAAGGGCAGCAAGATACAAAGCAGGACAAAATGATTAATGAACAGGAAACAAAAAGTAGGAGTAGAGCAGATAAGACTAGGGATTTTAGGGTAGAAAGAAGCTAGGGAGTCCATTCTATGCATGTTCTTAAAGGCCCACAACTATCGTTTTTTGTTTGAATTTGATAGCTAAGAAGGAACTGGACAAAAATATTGTCCAAGAAGACAGTGTCAGAGTAGAGAAAAGGCTACAAAGTTGGATTAGGGTGCAGATTAGATCCCATTCTTGAAAAAAGTCTATGAGTAAAATTAACTTTTTACCTCATCCTGCTGATATAGAATATATATAGCATAAGAGCCTGTGTAACTTCTAAGTCCCTATTGGTCTGAGCTCACAGTTCCATAGCTGGGAACATTGCAGGCTGAACTCATCTCAGGAGCAGTCTTCTTTGAGTGAGGGCAGGATGACCCAGCTTCCCTTCAAAATATAGGCACTCCTTATTTTTGCTGCTTTATGAGGAGATCAAGGTTATGTGAAGGCCCACAAGAGTGGCTATGATGTTGTTTATGATGAAAGTGACCACTGATGGGTGGATAGAAGGATGCATTCTAATGCATTTAGGCCCATTATATTTGTGTGGGAATTCAGGGATTCCCTGTCTAGAGCCCTAGTTGATGGGGTTATTAATTAGCCACTACTAGTTAAGCCAATCCATAAAATAAAAGAGCATTTTCTTTTATTTTACGTCCAGGGTTTCTCTCTTTCCCTCCTCCACACCCCCCCCTCCCCCGGGGGTTTCTTTTTTCTTTTCCCTCCAGGGTTATCTCTGGGGCTCACTGCCTACACTACAAATCCACTGCTCCTGTGACCATTTTTTTCAGTTTATTTATTTATTTATTTTTGGATAGGACAGAGGGAAATTGAAAGGGGAGGGAAAGATAGAGAAGGAAGAGAGAAAGACAGACACTTGCTCAAACCAGATTCCTACACTGCTTCTTGTGTTTCCTACTATGTGTGATTAACCTGGTGTGCCACCGCCTCACCCCCTAGAGCATTTTCTATGTATGCGTTGAATAGAGACAGAGAGAAATTGAGACAGAAGGAGGAGAGAGGGAGAGGAAAAGAGCATTATTTCGCTGTTCATGAAGCTCCCCCCCCCCCCCCCCCCCCGTAGCAGAGGACAGGGGATTTAAACCCAGGTCCTTGTACATGGTAATGTGGACACTTTCTGGCCTCCAGGCTAGAGCATTTTTAACTTCAGAATATGTAATATATATGTATATATGTTCATTTTTGGTTACTAAAATTAAAATTTGCATGAGAAAGTCAAAGAGAGGGAGAGGGAGAGGGAGAGGGAGAGGGAGAGGGAGAGGGAGAGGGAGAGGGAGAGGGAGAGGGAGAGGGAGAGAGAGAAGACCAGAGCACTTCTCAGTTCTAGGTTGCAGCAGTACCAGAATTGAACCTAAAGCCTCTAAGGCCTCAGGTATGCAAGCGATGTGCTCTATTACCTTTAGCTATCTCCCAGCCCTAAAATTAAAGTTATATATTAAAAAGTGATGTGGCATTTAGTAAGTATAAACTTCATTTATACTTAAAAATGAAGTGAGGAAAAAGCAAACAGACATACACTGAGTTGGGGGAATAATAGAAAAATAAGATATGGCAAAGGAAGAAACCAGTTTTGTATTATTTCTAAAAAGAATCAAGTAAAAACAAATGAGAGGGAAATGAGAGAATGCCAGGTCTCACTATAGAGCACAGCTGGCTTGAGTCAACTATCTGTTCTTGCTATTTAGAATTCAGGAAGATACTCAGATTGTTAAATGGACCACAAAATGAAAGATCTGGAAAGTTGCCCTCTTCTGTACTCTGTCTGGTCAGCCCCTCTTAAAGAGAGCCCAATTTTAGATTTAGAATGCATAGTCAAAAACTAAAAATATGCCTAGAAAACTTAAAAGTTTAATCCATGAACCAAGACTAAGGAAAGTCAAGGTAATACTTGTCTAATTTAAATTTCCTTTTTGAGGGCTCCCATAAAGACCAAAGGGAGCAGGAGACACCCTCTTCTTCTAATGGATAGTGAATGAGAAGGAAAATATTTAATATTTCTTCTGTTTTGCTGCAACACACCTCCGCCTCAGCCTGTCCAGGTTTTGCCCTGTGTATTCCTTTTCTTGCCTTCTATTTTATTTTTTTAAATATTTACTTGTTAGAAACGCAGAGAAATTGAAAGTTGGGGGAAATAGAGATAGAGAGACACTTTCAGCACTATTTCACTACTTGTGATGCTTCCTTCTTGTGGGTGGGGGCAGAAGGCTTGAACCTGAGTCTTTGTGAATTATAACAACTGAGTGCACCACCACTCAGCCCTGCTTTGCTTCATAAGTACCACCTGTAATCTGAATTTGGTATATGCATTACAGCTAAGTAAAAGACACTGGACTTGGAGATGGGAGGGGGTAGTGTAAGGTACCCAGTACACCATGATGAAGAGAGACTTGGGTTGGTGGTGGGAGTGGTATATGGATACTTATCATGAGGAGATAAGAAAGTGTGCTTATGTATCAACAGTTATCCTAAACCATTATCTTCCCCAATAAAATAATTTGGGAAAAGTATTTAATACGTGCTTTTACCTTATCTAAGTTATTTATTGAGTACTAGTCCATGTACTATTTTTAGTGCTGAAGATACAGGAATTTCAGTGCTAATTCATGAGGTAACAGGGTTAGCATTTATGATCTCTATGTGTGTGATTATGGATACAATTTTTTAATAAGTCAATTGTATTGGTTCACCATTGGTTTATTATAGTATAGAAGTTCAAAACTACAGTCACTCAGCTGTAAGTACATACACTTCATCATATACACTGCCAAAACTTTAGTGCCATTCCATTACCACTCTTTCCCCTCCATGCTTCCTCTTGCTCCCTCTGGTAATCATCACATTTTCCAGAGCCTATGAGTTATTTTTGTTGTGTTTTGACAGTTTGTTTGCCTCGTAGTACAGTAAGGTACTTGTATACTTTCTAACTAGTGTTTCTGTATTCTCAGATAAATGCCTAGAAGTCGCTTTAATGGGTCATTTGGTGTTTCCAGTTTTAGTTTTCTAAGTAATTCCTATACCTTTTTATGCTCCACCTATTTTCATCCTGACCAGCAGTCTGCAATTAGCTCCTTTTTTATGGCTATTGCTTGTTTGTTGGTTGGTTGATTGGTTTGTTATTTTTTTATTATCTTTATTTATTTATTGGATAGAGACAGCCAAAATTTGAGAGGGCAGGCAGTAATAGAGAGGGAAAGAGACAGAGATACCTGCAACACTGCTTCACCACTCAAAAATCTTTCCCCCTGCAGGTGGGGATCCAGGGCTTGAATCCAGGTCCCTGTGCATTATAATGTGCATTCAACCAGGTGCACCACCACCTGGCCCTGGTTTGTTGACGTTACCAAGCTTGCTCATCTCTAGCTGTCGGTGGTCCTGGACATCAGAAGGACTCACTTATGTAAGATCTGTGTACCTGTTTGATGTCACTGTGCTGTCATCCACCTTTGGGAACTTTTAAAAAAATTTCTTTATTGGGGAAATAATGTTTACATTTGACAGTAAATACAATAGTTTGTACATTCATAACATTTCCCAGTTTTCCATATAACAATACAACCCCCACTAGGTCCTCTATTATCCTTCTTGGACCTGTATTCTCGCCCCCCACCCACCCACCCCAGAGTCTTTGTCTTTTACTTTGGTGTGATACGCCAATTCCAGTTCAGGTTCTGCTTGTGTTTTCTCTTCTGATCTTGTTTTTCAACTTCTGCCTGAGAGTGAGATAAACCCATATTTATCTTTCTGTTTCTGACTAATTTCACTTAACATGAATTTTTGAATGTCCATCCAAGATCAACTGAAAACGGTGAAGTCACCCTTTGGGGACTTTTATTATGATTCTATTTTCTAAGTTTTATACATTGAACTTCTATCTTATGATAATGAATGAAAGTTACTTTAAAAGTAAAAATAAAGCATCTTTTGGAGGATCAAGTAGTGACACACCTGATAGAGCACATGGTACCATGCAAAGACACAGGTTCAAGCTTCAGTCCCCACCAACTGGGACAAAGGAAGTTTCATGAGTGCTGAAAAAGTGCTGCAGGTGTCTCTATCTTTTTAAAATATTTATTTATTATTATTTATTCCCTTTTGTTGCCCTTGTTGTTTTATTGTTGTAGTTATGATTGATGTCATTGTTGTTGGATAGGACAGAGAGAAATGGAGAGAGGAGGGGAAGACAGAGAGGGGGAGAGATAGACCCTGCAGACCTGCTTCACCGCCTGTGAAGTGACTCCCTTGCTGGTGGAGAGCCAGGGGCTCAAACCGGGATCCTTAGGCCGGCCCTTGCGTTTTATGCCACCTGAGCTTAACCCGTTGCTCTACCACCCGACTCCCAGGTGTCTCTCTTTATCTCTATGTCTCTCACCGTTATTGGAATAAAAAGAAGCTGACAGGCAGCAGTAGAATCATATAGGCATTCAGTCGCAGCAATAATATTAGTGCATTAGTGAGTGGAGATACATCACTCAGTAGGCTTGAAAATGGCAAAATCATTACAAAGAAGATTTGTCTGGCGATATCAATTACAAGTTTCACTCTCAAAGGTCACTCTGCAGGAAACTGACTGACATCGCTGCTTCATGTTCTTAAATCTTTGAATCAGACTTGTCCAGACTCTTACCCTCTCATCAGAATACAAATTAATCCTTCCACTTGCCAGCAGCAAGCAATTCACTTGTTAAGGCATGTTAGCTATTTCTTAAAATGCCTAGTTCTGTTTTTTGTGAAACCCCATGTCTATTTCCTCTACCTTCTCCCTCATGCCAGAAAGTATCTCCTTAAGACTAATTCCCTCTGATAAGTGATATTATTATTTTCTATTTTTTTTCCAGAGCATTGTTCAGCTCTGGCTTATTGTGTTGCTGGGGACTGAACCTGGGACCTTTGGTGCCTCAGAAACAAGAGTCTTTTTGCATAACCATTATGCTATCTGCCCATCCCTTAGCATAAAATTTGGATGTACATAGAAAATATTGAGTTATCAGAAAAATCATGACATAGTTTTCTGTGTAAAAACGCGTTACGACTTTTCCAACATCCCAAAATGTAATTATTATCATTTTGACTAGTTAGTTAGCAGCTTTATAAAATTATAAGAGTGCAGGGGTTTAATTGTGCACCCATCCATGGTCAATGTAAGCCACCACACTCTTGACCAAAGTTCTGTGCCCCCCTCCCCAATAACCAACACAAATCTCACAGTGTCTAGGAGATCATTGGGTTACTGTTTTTTTTTTTTTTAAGTTCATGTGTTTCAGTTCTCTACATTCCACATTTGAGTGCTACCACCCAGTAGTTATTCTTTGTCCCTTTACTTGTTTCACCTAGAAAATCACTTCCAGTTTTGTTCCAAATGATACAATTTCACCTTTGGAAAAAAAATACAATTTTTCCCCTGGCCCCCACCTACAGAGAGAAAGCTTCATGAGTAGTGAAGCAGTACTGCAGATGTCTCTCTGTCTCTCTCCCTCTCTCTACCCCCCTCTCCTCTCAATTTCTCTCTGTCTCTAATCAATAATAAATAAGATTTAAGAGTTTTAAAAAGAAAAATATGAATTTAAATAAACATCTGTTCTTGTCTCCTCTGACTTATCACCTACTTAGTGGGAGGACAAGGAGGAGCTATATTAAAAGTCTCATCTGGTTTTAAAGTTAATAAAGTTGAGTAGTTTGTATCATTCCTCTATGGTAGTAATTTACAAATTTTCATAGGTATGAAGTTCTTTTTTTTTCTTTCTTTTTTTATTGGGGAATTAATGCTTTACAGTCAACAGTAAATACAATAGTTTGTACATGCATAACATTTCCTAGTTTTCCATATAACCCCCCACTAGGTCCTCTGCCATTATATTCCAAGACTTGAATCCTCCTGCCCACCTACCCCAGAGTCTTTTACTTTGGTGCAATACACCAACTCCAGTCCAAGTTCTGCTTAGTGTTTTCTCTTCTGATCTTGTTTTTCAACTTGTGCCTGTGAATGAGACCATCCCATATGAATCCTTCTGTTTCTGACTTATTTCACTTAATGTGAATTCTTCAAACTCCATCCAAGATGGGCTGAAAATGGTGAACTAACCATTTTTAATAGCTGAGTATTATTGTGTATGTATACCATAACTTGCTCAACCACTTAATCTGTTGTTAGACATCTGAGTTGCATCCAGGATTTGGCTATTACAAATTGTGCTTCTATGAACATAGGTATACACAGATCATTCTGGATGGATGTGTTTAGTTCATTAGGATATAGCCCTAGTAGAGGAATTGCAAAGTCATAGGGTAGATCCATTTCTAGCCTTCTGAGAGTTCTCCAGACTGCTTTTTTTTTTTTTATTTAAATTTTTAATTTAAGAAAGGATTAGTGAACAAAAGCATAAGGTAGGAGGGGTACAACTCCACACAATTCCCACCACCCAATCCCCATAACCCACCCTCTCCCGTGATAGCCTTCCCATTCTCTAGCCCTCTGGGAGCATGGACCCAGGGTCGTTGAGGGTTGCAGAAGGTAGAGGGTCTGGCTTCTGTAATTGCTTCCCTGCTGAACATGGGCGTTGACTGGTCGGTCCATACTCCCAGTCTGCCTCTCTCTTTCCCTAGTAAGGTGGGTCTCTGGGGAAGCTGAGCTCCAGGACACATTGGTGGGGTCTTCAATCCAGGGAAGCCTAGCCAGCATCCTGGTGGCATCTGGAACCTGGTGATTGAAAAGAGAGTTAACATACAAAGCCAAACAATTTGTTGAGCAATCATGGATCCCAAGATTGGAATAGTGGAGAGGAAGTGTTAGGGAGGTACTCACTGCAAACTCTAGTGTAATCCTGCTTTCAGGTATATATTTTGCAGTAGTTTATGGATACGTGTGCACATACGCTCTCTCTCACAGAAACTGGTGTATGTCTAGGTTATGGGACTTTGTTAGAAAGTGAACTACCTGAGATGAAATTAGAGTGTACTATAAAAGGAAAGGTCTCACCTGAGTAATGAAGCTGAAGGGTTGTCATTCCACACGTGAAGTCTCTGGATACACACTGAGGTGAAGCATGTTGAGATGGCAATCGTTGCTTTGGTTAGGTTGTGGTCGGCGGATGCAATATTATTTGGTATGGATTGGGAGAAGCATACGGGAAAGTGAGCCCTATCCAAGGGTTCCAGGACTGGGGGAAGTAGGGGCTCTATAGTGAAGATGTGAGGTTCCTGCTGTCTTAGGGTTCAAAAAGACAATCGATAGTTAATATTATCATCACATTATTTGTTAATTGGGTTAACTTTGAAAAGTCCCTTTGTTATGGTTTGCTGTACAGTACCCAGTATCTTGTATATAGCTGTGCTATTGGAAGCTTCTAATCTACTTGGTCTAGGCTTTTGAGAGAGTCCGCATATCAAATACGTAGCCTATCTATTAAAAAGATTCAGTTTGTCTTTTGAGAACCTTTGAGACATACAATTGATTTCCCCCTCTCATATTAATTAACTACTGATTTATATGTCTACATTTTGCTAGGAGTGTACATAAACACCATTCCAGGGGTAGGATCAATTTACATTCCCACCAGAAGTGCAGTAGGGTTCCTTTGTCCCCACAACCTCTCCAGCATTTGTTGCTGCTATCTTTTCTGGTGTATGACATTCTCACAGGAGTGAAGTGGTATCTCATTGTTTTCTTTATTTGCATTTATTTGACAATCAATGACTTGGAGCATTTTTTCATGTGATTCTTGGCCTTTTTGATCTCTTTTGTAGTGAATATTCTGTCCATGTTGTCTCCCCATTTTTGGATAAGAACATTTGTTTTCTTGCTGCTGAGTTTGGCAAACTCTTCATATATTTTGGTTATTAGCCTCTTGTCTGATGTATGGCATGTAAAGATCTTTGCCCATTCTGTGAGGTACTGGTTTCTTTTGCTGTGCAGAAGCTTTTTAATTTGATGTAGTCCCATAGGTTTATTCTTGCCTTAGTATTCTTTGTAATTGGATTCATTTCATTGAAGATGTCTTTAAAATTTATGCAGAAAAGAGTTCTGCCAATATTTTCCTCTAAGTATCTGATAGTTTCTGATCTTACATCCAAGTCCTTGATCCACTTGGAATTTACTTTTGTGTTTGGTGAAATATGGTGGTTCAGTTTCATTCTTCTGCATGTTTCAACCCATTTTTTCCAACACCATTTATTGAAAAGACTCATCTTTCCCCATTTAATACTCTGGGCACCTTTGTCAAAGATTAGATATCCCATAGGTGTGGGGGCTTACTTCCAGGCTCTCAATTCTATTCCACTGGTCTATATGTCTATTGATGTTCCAGTACCAAGCAGTTTTGATTACAATGGTCCTATAATACAATTTGAGACCTGGGAGTGTGATGTCTCCAGTTGTGTTCTTTCTTCTCAAGATTGTTTTGGCAATTCTTGGTCTTTTATGGTTCCTGATAAACATTTGTAGCTTTTGTTCTATTCTCCTAAAAATGTGGTTGGAATCTTGATGGGGATAGCATTAAATCTGTATATTGCTCTGGGTAGTATATTCATTTTAAAGATATTAATTCTTCCAAGCCATGAACATGGAATATTTTTCCACTTCTTTGGGTATTTTTCTATTTCCTTGAATAGAAACTCATAATTTTCAGTATACAAGTCTTTCACTTCTTTGGTTAGGTTGAAAGCCTTTCTCATTGAGTACTCGACAGATATCTTGCCATTCTCTTCTGGCTTGTAGTGTTTGTGTGGAGAAATCTGCCGCCAATCTTACAGGTTTTCCTCTGTAGGTGACTCTTTGTTTTTCTCTTGTAGCATTCAAGATCTTTTCCCTATCCTTATTCCTTTTCATTCTAAATATGATGTGTCTTGGTGTCTTTAAGTCTCTGTTCATTCTACTTGGGACCTTCTAAGCCTCTTGAACCTTTATGTCTTTTATGTTGTCTAGACTGGAGAAGTTCTAAGCTTTTAAGTCCTGTAGAATGCTTTCTTCCCCTCCCTCTCTTTCTTCCTCTGGCAAGTCAAAAGCGCGTATATTATTTCTTTTTTTTTTAATAAATCAGATATATTTTATTTATTTATTTATTCCCTTTTGTTGCCCTTGTTTTTTATTGTTGTAGTTATTATTGTTGTTGTTGGATAGGACAGAGAGAAATGGATAGAGGAGGGGAAGACAGAGAGGGGGAGAGAAAGATAGACACTTGCAGACCTGCTTCACTGCTTGAGAAGCTACTCCCTTGCAGGTGGGAAGCCAGGTCTTGAACTGGGATCTGTGATAATTGCTGAAGAAATCACAGAGTACAAATGGGATTTGTTTGGAAACTCACAGGGCCAAGTAGTGTTGCCAGCTTGGTTCTGGCTGATGGCAGAGCAGATGAACTGAGCCCATGGCTTTGGATCCTCAGGGCATGGGAGTCTCTGTGCATAACCACTGTACTGTCTCTCCCCCACCCTGATTAATCTCTTGGTCAAGAGTGAGTGATTAAGCTAAAAAGCCTACTTAGAGTTAAAAAGCCCTCATGATCCCATAACCTACAGGGAAGAAAAAGAACAAAAGAGGCTTTAACAGTCAGTGTGTTTCAACTCAGGGAATGAGAAAACTCTAAATTCATCAGGAGTATAATGAGGAAAGGTCTCCACTATACAGCCCCACCTCTAGTCCACCAGGGTGTAGATTTTCTCCTGAGTTTTCCGGCCAGTTCTGTGCCTCCCTGATGTCAGCACGTGGCCTCCTGGCTACTGCTGCAGCCTCTGGAAGACAATAGCAATGGAGACTCACAGTTTCACTTGGTGAGCCTCAGGGGAGTGCTCTCCTCCCATCAGCAGTCTTTTTGTTAGTGAAACAGAGTGGAAGTGGTTCCACAACCCAACCGGCAAACTGACAGACTTTTACCAGCCACTCGGGAATAGATACAGGCTATAGCTCCAGGAATCTCTCCTTAGGGCTCCTCTCTGTCCACAAGCCGCAAGTGTTTGCACTCACTGGTGATTTACTAGGTTCCCAACGTAGTTCTAGTCCTGTCTTGTTGCATTCCCAAGTGATCTCCTTTAATTTTCCTAGTTGGTAGGGGAAAGGAGAGGAGTGGAGAGAAACACAGCTTCTGCTAGGATGTCCTCATTCTGCTTTCTTTTTATAAAATATTTATTATATGAGAAAAGAGAGGTCACCTGGAGTAGTGGGGATAAAGCCATGTCCCTCATGCATTCAGTAAACGTGTTCTCCCACTGAAGCACTGCCTAAACATGTAAGTGTGTCAGATTTTGATGGGAACTCTCTTACATATCAAGCCTTAGGTCCCATTTCATTTCAAGGATCAGGGGTATCCACAGGTTTTATTAACTCCCAGGTAGTTTTGATTAACCACTGAGTATATAAGCCATTGCTCTATAATACGTTCAATCTCTTGGTTAAATATGCTCAGATTCTAATTTTTCTTCTAATTATGCCAGGCCAAGATGGAGAATGTGTCAAGACTCCAAGGTCAAATATATATTTGGTTGCTGTTTGTTTGACTTCTGCTTGTAGTGGAAGTTAATAGTTAGAGGAGCTCATCATGCATCCTCTCTGGACTAAGAGAGGGCCCATGTCCTCCCTCTGATAACTGACTCCTCTCAGTTAATGTGGAAACTAGAGACCTGTGGGGTTTGACTGTGGTTCTTTCCAGCTTGAGCTGCAAACTGTTTTCTAGAACTCTACAAATGCATGCTCTGTTCTTAGCTAATCCCCATGGGTAAGCTCCCTAGCCAGACCTTCTACATGTGGTAAATCCTTTTTTACAAAGGAGTCTCAGGATAACTAGAGCTCAAGGCCTCATAAGATTACTGTACTGCCCTTTGCTCTAGGCTTAGCTTGCCATAAATTCCTGAGGGGAAGTAGGGCTTGAGTGTGTGTGTGTGTGTGTATGTGTGTGTGTGTGTGTGTGTGTGTGTGTGTGTGTTTCCCTTGAGTGACAAAGGGAAGTCTTTCTCTACTTTTCTCTTTTCTGTGTAACAGATCCAGTCCACAAACACCATTGTTCCTATACCATCCTTATTATCCATTTTGCACCTTTTACAAACTCAAATTCAGTTCTTGTAGTTCCTATAAGGACTGAACCCTTAATTTTATCGTTTAGTTTTCACATAAAACTTTGTTGTTGTTTTATTTCCCTGGCTTTCATTCTTGCTATACAAGTGCAAAAATAAATTAACAGAAGTATTTTTAATAGTAGTAAGTATATGTTCAAGAAATATTGGTAGCTCCAGGCAGTCAACAACAGAATTCTTTAGTAAACTGGTTCATCATTTTCTGCAACTTATCTCTAGATGCAAAGGGCAATCTGAGAGTCTATGGTGTCAAGTCAGAAGCACATACACACCAAGTCTGAACACATTAACTAGCATCAATGATAAATAATGGCATGTTCATTCAAGGTAATGTGCTGCTTTCAAATGAAAAAAAAATTTAATTTCTTTATTGGGATTAATGGTTTTTATAGTCAACAGCAAAATACAATATTTTGTACATGTGTAACATTTCTCAGTTTTCCACATAACAATCACCCCCCTCTAGGTCCTCCTCTGCCATCTCCAAGTGAAGAAATTTACTTTCTTGTAAACTAGGGAGATGTCAATTTTTTTTTCCTTCAGAGTTATCACAGGGACTTGGTGCCTGAACATGAGTCCACTGCTCCTGGAGGCCATTTTTCCATTTTATTGGGTAGGACAGAGAGAAATTGAGAGAGGAAGGGAGACAGTGAAGGGGAGAGAATGATAGACATCTGCAGAACTGCTTCACCGTTTGTGTAGCAACCCCTCTGCAGGCCAGGCGGGGAGCTGGGGGCCTGGATCAGATCCATGGGAAGATCTTTGCTCTTTGTACTATGTGTGCTTAACCCAGTGTGCTACCCCCTTCCCCACCACCTCACCCTCCATCCCCGCCCCACTCACATGTAAAATAGTTTGAAGGGTGTTCTTTTCCAGGGAAATTACTTTAGGCATGGAAGGAAACATTTAGCTACACAAAAGGTGTACTACTCAATCATATTAACCTACTCACACTTTCCTTTTTCACTTACCAGATTTTATTAAGCTTAATTTTTTCACCCCTTTTTAATCAGACTCTGGGAATTTGTATTTTCAACTTCTATACTAGAATTTTGTTTTGTTTTTTAACTTGTTAGATATGTCTAAGACATAGTTCCTTATCTTCAACCCAAAATATTGCTGCTCTTCCAATTTCTCTGTGGAGATGATGGCCAAAGAGCTGTCATACTCAGCTCCCATTGCTTACACAAGCCAGCCAGCCTACTATGTAAAGATGCAACTGCACATTCAACACTTGTGATTTATTGCTTTATTCAGGACTCTGGTATTTTCTCTTCCTTCGCTCTCCACAACTGTACTTTATTCAAATCAAATCTTCACCACTTATCTCAACTTCTTTGGCCCATGCCCATCACTCTTCACAAACGGCTCTCTCATGTTTAATTTTTCTTTTTTCTTTCTTTCTTTTTTCCCCTCCAGGATTATTGCTGGGGCTCGGTGCCTGCACCACGATTCCATGGCTCCGGGAGGCCTTTTTTTTTTTTTCACCTCTTGTTGCCCTTGTTGTTTAACGTTGCTGTGGTTTTATTATTGTTGTTGTTTTATTATTGTTGTTGTTGATGATGTAGTCGTTGTTGGATAGGACAGAGAGAAATGGAGAGAGGTGGGGAAGACAGAGAGGAGGAAAGATAGACACCTGCAGACCTGCTTCACTGCTTGTGAAGTGACACCCCCAGGTGGGATGCCTGGGCTCCAACCGGATTCTTACAGGGGTCCTTGGCGCTTTGTGCCATGTGTGTTTAACCTGTTTCGCTACTGCCTGACCACCCTCATGCTTAATTTTTAGTATCACCTGTAAAACCAATTCCAAGAACCATAACTGCTGAGCTCCAGCTCAGCATGTATGAATGCATCTATCTAAAATTTCTAGTGAACACAAATGCAGGTTAAAATCTAACTCTTCCTTCTCATTTTCTGTCTTTATTCAGGCACATTCTCTTCCTGCAATTATCTGCATCTTTAACAACTGTTCTCCTTGCCGACAGCCTAGATTCTTTCAGATACTGAGTGTACTTTAGATTCTGCCAGATACTGAGTGTTTGTTTTCCAAAGCACAGATCTAGTGTTAAGAAAATACCTTGTCTAAATTCACTGTGCTTAAAAGCACTTTATTCCAGTTAAGACCAAGTTTCTTTTTTTTTTTATTTTTTTATTTAAGAAAGGATTAATGAACAAAAACATAAGGTAGGAGAGGTACAACTCCACACAATTCCCACCACCCAATCCCCATAACCCACCCCCTCCCATGATAGCTTTCCCAGTCTCTAGCCCTCTGGGAGCATGGACCCAGGGTTGTTGAGGGTTGCAGAAGGTAGAAGGTCTGGCTTCTGTAATTGCTTCCCTGCTGAACATGGGCGTTGACTGGTCGGTCCATACTCCCAGTCTGCCTCTCTCTTTCCCTAGTAAGGTGGGTCTCTGGGGAAGCTGAGCTCCAGGACACATTGGTGGGGTCTTCAATCCAGGGAAGCCTGGCCAGCAACCTGGTGGCATCTGGAACCTGGTGATTGAAAAGAGAGTTAACATATGAAGCTAAACAATTTGTTGAGCAATCATGGATCCCAAGCTTGGAATAGTGGAGAGGAAGTGTTAGGGAGGTACTCACTGCAAACTCTAGTGTACTTCTGCTTTCAGGTATATATTTTGCAGTAGTTTATGGATACGTGTGCACATAAGCTCTCTCTCACAGAAACTGGTATATATCTAGGTTATGGGACTTTGTTAGAAAGTGAACTACCTGAGATGAAATTAGAGTGTACTATAAAAGGAAAGGTCTCACCCGAGTAATGAAGCTGAAGGGTTGTCATTCCACATGTGAAGTCTCTGGATACAGTCTTAGGTGAAGCATGTTGAGGTGGCAATCGTTGCGTTGGTTAGGTTGTGATCGGCGGATGCAATATTATTTGGTTTGGATTGGGAGATGCATACGGGAAAGTGGGCCCTATCCAAGGGTTCCAGGACTGGGGGAAGTAGGGGCTCTATAGTGGAGATGTGAGGTTCCTGCTGTCTTAGGGTTCAAAAAGACAATCGATAGTTAATGTTATCATCACATTATTTGGTAATTGGGTTAACTTTGAAAAGTCCCTTTGTTATGGTTTGCTGTACAGTATCCAGTATCTTGTATATAGCTGTGCTATTGGATGCTTCTAATCTACTTGGTCTAGGCTTTTGAGAGAGTCCGCATATCAAATACATAGCCTATATATTATAAAGACCAAGTTTCATGTTAAATTGAATATTAAATAAAAGGTCTTTATATCCATCAAAGAGATACTTATTGTGTGCAAAGGAGATTGTAAAAATCACCCAAGCACATAATGCAACAAAATTAGAACCAATAGTAAAAATGACCCCAAACAACTATTTGATAGGAAATTCAAATTTTTTCAGTGGCTGTATTTTAAAGATGACTTTAAAATATAAAACACTGTAACATTAATAAGAATAATGTAACACTATAAACATTAATAAGAACACAAGCAGTGCACTTAAAAACCTGTGGGCTATAGGTAAATAGTACTAAGAACAAAATGGTTATGCTCATATAAATTTAAAGAACCTGGGTGTTTGCTCTTGGTAATATGTGTGATTAATTGAGTGCACCACCAATAGGCCCCTCTTTTCCTTTCATTAACTCTAGGTTTTGACTAATCTAAACGAAAGTAAAAAAGTTATAAATATATAAAACAGCTAACATCTAAGACCTTATCAATAATTTAAAATCAGATGTAAAATATATGAACCAGCTCAAATAGTTGCTGCAAAGCCCCAGAAGACAATGATCAACACAAATGGTAGAGCTTCAATAGGTGATTCTTATGATACTTCAGCTCATTCTGCACAAAGATAAAAGGCACTTTCCAAATTCTTTCCCATAGCTAGTATAACTGTGACATTCAACTACAGCATATAACAATAAAAAAACATATGCACCACCCCCAGTTTTCAACTATCTGGAAATGCAATTTATAGAAATAGTGATATAAAAATAAATATTCATACTGATGGAGCGTCTACAAAAGGTTAGATCTAAGATCCAGTTTACAGAGTGTGTGTGTGTGTGTGTGTGTGTGTGTGTGTGTGTGTGTGTGTGTGTGTGTGTGTGTGTGTGTGTGTGAAAGAAGCAAAGTATTTGTCAAAGACCTTTTAACTTTGCTTAAATAGGATTTATTTATTAATGAGAAAGAACAAGCCAGAGCATCACTTTGGCATTTACAGTACCAGGGAGCGAGCTTGGGGAGCTCAAGCTTCAAGCCCTGCTGTGTTGCTTCCTGGATCACTGGATAAATTGTTTCTGAAGATTATCTGGAATAGCATATGCAAAAGGATGATTTTTTAATTTTAAATAATAACAGCATTCCTACTATCTTCTATTTCTGAAGAAATACATTATCTTCCAAATTATCCTTATATAAATTACTGAGCTTGAGTGGAAATATATGTAGGGCCTGTGCTTTAAGTCACTATTGATTTATTTAGCTTATAGCAATAGTGACTTGTCAGTCTCACAGTTTCTATATTTCTGGGTCGACCTTCTCAGGTATTCTCTATAGAGCTGCCCATGAGATTCCATTAAATATAAGCTGGAGACTGTGACTTTTCTCTACAAATCTCTATGATGACTTCCTTTCCTGTTAAAAGGAAAAAAAATCAGTTATTCATTCCCTGTTCTCTCTCTCTGTTATCTCTCTGACTTTCAATATTACTTTCTCTTTCTCACTCCACTCTAACCCTTTTTGCTTCCTTGCTCTTCCTCAAACATAATGATTGTACAGGGATAAAATTCCAATTTTATGAAAGCAGTGAGATATAGATGAGTTGGTGGTGAGGTAGATAAAGTGCTGGACTCTCAAGCATGAGGTCTTGAGTTTTATCCCCAGCAGTACATGTGACAGAGTGATATCTTGTTCTCTTTCTCCTCCTATCTTCTAACTGATAAATAAATATAATGATCATAATAACAATAATAATGGCCAGTGAAATAGCTCAATTGGATAGTGCTGCCTTGTGCAAGGACCCAGGTTCCAGCCTGACCCCCACTGCATTGAAGGAATCATTGGTGCTGTGGTCTCTTAAGAAAAAAAAAAAAAGAGAGGTCGGGTGGTAGCACAGCAGGTTAAGCGCACATGGCACAAAGTACAAGGACCACTTTAAGGACCCCAGTTTGAACCCCCAGCTCTCCACCTGCAGGAGGGGTTGCTTCAGTGACGAAGCTGGTCTTAAGGTGTCTTTCTCTCTAGGTCTTCCCCTCCTCTCTCCATTTCTCTCTGTCCTATCTAACAACAATGACATCAATAACAACAATAATAATAACCACAACAATGATTAAAACAACAAGGGCAACAAAAGGGGAAAAAAAAAAGCCATTGAGAGCAGTGGATTCACGGTGCAGGCACCGAGTTCCAGTAATAACCCTGGAGATAAAGAAAAATATATATATAGATGAGTTATCTAGAAATATAACAATTTACTGCAAATTCAGAAGATATCATCTAGATATTTTCACAAGGACTCATTAACATCCAATCTTTATATCAGGCTTAAGAATCAGTTTTGTCTAATAATTTTAATGTTTGGTAGGGGACAGAGACAGAAAACAAAGGTGTTTGATTATTTTTTCCTGTTTGAATGTTAAAAGAAAACCAACAATGGGAGGTAAACTTATTTATATTATAAAAAATATATCAGGGAACTTTTGTTTAAACCTGAGTGTTTACTCTATTGTCTTAGTATCACTTATTACTATCTGGTTAATAATTAGTTATTTTTCCAAACTTCACCTTTAAATATCTCAATCAATTTTCTAGATAATGGAAATGCTAGTGCGGGGGAGTTCTGTAACATCTGGCACAAACTTAATTTGTGTATACAGAAGTATAATATTGAGCATAACAATATAAATCTGTAAGGTGATATTTTATCTATTCTTTAGAACTTGATTGATGGTTAGCCTGTTGACCAAATTGTAGACAATTGTTTTTGCACAAGTGAAGCAGAGTTGTTATATATTTAAAAAATGCTTGCTCCAGATGAGAATTATTACTTTTTATTCTACTTGTCTTATTTTCAGTCACATCATATTTGTGTTTCTATTTGATGGAACATAGAGGCAATTGTTGAAAATTGTGACTCTAGTAAATATTCAAAGCATAGAAGAATGGCAGTTTCAAAAGCTGTGAAAATAAACTGAACAGGAAATAATGTGATAAAAGGTACTCCTGAATATTACTTCCTGAAGAAGTGTTAATAGATTATGAAATCAAGAAGAATTCCACTTTAGATCCACTTGATGTTTTATTTGTTTTATGTGATAAGAGGGAACATACCCAGGGCCTCACATAAATAGTCTTTCTGGTTAGATTTTTCTTTTTTATGTTTTTTTTTTTCTCTCCAGAGTTATTTCTGGGTGAGGTTCAGTGCCTGCACTACAAATCCACTACTCCTGGAGCCCCACCCCCATTTTTTGCCATTGTTGCCCTTGTTGTTCTTATTATTGTTATCATTGCTGTTGTAGTTGTTGGATAGGACAGAGAGAAATTGAGAGAGAAGAGGAATACAGAGAGGGGGAGAGAAAGACACCTTCAGACCTGCTTCACTGCCCCTGAAGTGGGGAGCCAGGGGACTTGAAACAGGATCCTTGCTCTGGTCGTTGTGCTTCATGCCATGTATGCTTAACCCACTGCACTACCGACCAACCGACCCCTCTGGTCAGATTTTCTAACATATGTGTTTGGAGAGAGAGGAAGTAAGGAGACAGGAAAAGACACAGAAAAAATAAAAAATACCTCAGCATTGCTCTACCATGCATAGAGTTCCCCTGATCTTTGCCTTGAATACGGGATTTCATGCACAGGAAGACATGTACTCTGCAGAATGATCTATCTTCTGACCACCATTGGGCATTTAACCATTTACATTAAATCAAGATGGGAAACTTATTTCTTGAGCTTCTCCTATTTCAATGCAGCAGCTTTCCTTAATCAGATGTGTCTATAGCTCAGAATGCACTCTGGGCAGAAATAGTTGACTGGGGACAGAAATGTATATCACAAACTATTTAAAACAATAAAAATAAAGGAAGGAGTGAGCAGGGTCTGTGCATATCTAACTGCAACCTCAAAATTACAGGAAGATCTTTTCTTGTTTCTACACTGATGGAACTGGAGGGAATCATGTTGAGTGAAATAAGCCAAAGGAGAAGGATAAACTACTGGATAACCTCACTCAGATAAGATTCAAGAAACAGCTGGGCCGTGACACACCTGGTTAAGCACAAACATTAGCAGGACTGATGCTTCACGAGCAGTGAAGCAAGTCTTCAGATCTCCCTCTCCCCCTCTATTTCCTTCTCCCCTCTCAATTTCTATCTATCCTATCTAATAAAAATAGAAAGAAATAAAAGGCTACCCGAGGCAGTAGATTAAAAAAATTCAAGAAACAAGTCAAAGGAATAAACAAGGTGAAAGATCTGTTTCAGTGGCTCCCAGAATACAAAAGGGGGGAGGAGGGTCTAGAGAGAAGTGACAGGATTGGGTATGAGAGAATGCAAAGTTGATTCAAGTCTTGGGTTTCAAGGCTCTGGCTGAGAGGAGATTGCAACATAGTGGTGAGTGAGGTATATAAACATGATGTATTTGGGGCAGATTTATAGAACATTTCCTAAATCAAAAATGAAAACATTCCACTGAAGATTCTGACAATAGATAAGGAACTCACATCAAAGACAAAAACCAAACCCTCTGACTCCCAGCCTGGCCAAAGACCCTTTCTGCCCAGGGGTAGGGCTCATTTGGACTGCTCTTTAAGGTCACTGGGTACATGGATGCAGTGCAGCTTTGTCTCTGCAGATTGATAACTATATTCCACCTAGTGGCCAGAATAACAAGCTCTTGAGAGTTGATTGCTGCTACTGCGCAAGGGTTCAGGAAACTAAACAACACCAAAAGTTGAGCCTCTAGACTCACAGCCTCAGCAGCTCTGGTAGCTCCTATTGCAGCCTATTGTTGCTGAGGTTCCCATGGGACAGTTTTCTTGCTTTTAAAACGAGAGAGTGAAACAAAAAACTTTCTGTCAATGCAGTGTCAGGAGTACTGTGATCCTCAAGGAATTTCAGAGCTAAGAGAAGAGATGTACAACTACTATGAATATTCTAAAATACATTGTAAAATATTCCAAATTCCATACCAGAAAACTGTAAGAGAGATCCATGTTAGAAGTCTAAAGTTCTGATAATGATTCATAAGTTGTAGGAAAGAGAAGAGGGCATAGAATTTTTTAAAGATGAAAACAGAGGAGAGAGATGAGTGACACACACACACACACACACACACCAAGAAAAGGAAAAAAAAAAAAAAAAAGCAAAATGAGTGGAGAGCCACAGAGGCCTTCCCCAGAGAAGAATGATTTTCCCAGAGGTGGGTGAGTGGCTGGTGGGGCGGCAGAGCTGAGGTCTGCAGTATTCTGGGGCTAGGGCCATGAAGGTGAGGAGGACGGTAACTCTTTTCTGCCAGGTATGTAAAGACATTGTAAAACGCCTTACATGTGCACCTGAGATAATGTAGAAAAATCTTCATAAAGATATAAAGTAAAGGATTACTATGGCTGTCTCTTGGTGGTGAAATTACCATTTTCATTTTCTATTTTATCATTTTATTGGGGGCAGGGTTAATGGTTTACAGCACAGTATTGACAAATGGGACAACTTCTCGTCTCCCCATTATGGATGTCTACAAAACCATCTTAACTTCAATTTAGGTTTTTTTTTCCACCCTCAGGCACCAGGACTGTAAAGCTCCCCTACTGCAGTCCCTCCCTCCCCTCCTCCCTAGAGTCCCTTGCTTTGGTGCAATACACCTAACCCAGTCCAAGTTTCACTTTGTATTTTCCCTTCCTGTCCTTGTTTCTTAAGCTCATAGCAGCACAATTTGTAATAGTTCACTTTCTTTTTTAAATCTTTGTCTGTACTTTCAACAATTATGACAAATTGCCTTTATTATCAGATAAACCAATTAGGAATTTTTATTGAATGTGGGACTAAAACTTGAGCAAGTGGGGGCAATTTTCTCTGAATATCTCTAACTATGCTTTCCAGAATGTTTCCTAGTCTGAGAGTATAATTTCCTGCTTCAGTTTATAGTACTACAGGGATAAATTAAGGGACTAACAGAGGAGATGCATCTTTCATAGACCATAAAAGCTCTATTTTACTGCTGAAAAATTCTCTCTATCCTTTCAGCATTGCATGAAATTCCATATAGAAGAAGCTAAAAGGGAAAAATACAGGGTGGGGGAGATATCATAGTGGTTATGCAAAGAGAATCTAGTGACTGAGGTTTTGAAGTCCCATGTTCAATCCCCCACAATACGACCATAAGCCAGAACTGGCGATCATCTGATAAAGAGAAAAAAAGAGAAAGAGAAAGAAAGAAAGAGATAAAGAAAAGAAAGAAAAAAATGAAAGAGAGAACAAAGCAGTGTCAGGTAGAGCTTGTACATTGGACCTTTAGGATCCATCTGTTGCTGTAGTCAGCCTCGCAGATGGCCTTAGTTAGGCATGTGTTGTGTTCAGAACCAGGATACTCAAGCTAAAGAAACAGTCAGTGGAAACTTAGCTTAGAAAAGACTGCTGAGCTTTTCATGTGCTTAGTGACAGTCTTGGATAGTTCCTCTGTGGCCTAGATCCCAGTTGTCCCCTCTTTGTGCAATTAGTAAGATCCCCTCAGCTTCTCTCATGATAGTCTCCTTAATATCATTGATAAACATTTTGTAGTTGTTGTTAGTCATAAACATTTTTTAAAATCTATGCATAACTGATAAGTTCTATCAGTCTCATGTCAGTCTTTGGTACATAATGGCCTCCACAATAAGTTTAGTGGAATCTGTCACCAGACATAATTGCAACTTTTTTTTATCATGAGAACTTTTGAAGAAGTACTTTTTTTTTTTTCTATCAGTTTTATCGCTAGGGCTTGGTGCCAGCATTACAAATCCACTGCTCCTGGTGGCCATTTTTTCATATATATATATATATATATATATATATATATACATATGTATATGTACTTCTATCTTTAACAGGACAGAGAGAAATTGAGAGGGGAGAAGAGATAAAGAGAAGAAAAACACACCTACAGATCTGCTTCACCACTCATGAAGCATTCCCCCTGCAGGTGGGGAGCAAGGGCTAAAACCTGGGTCCTTGCACACATGATATGTGTGCTTAACTGGGTGCAGCACTGCCTGGCACCAAGGTGTACTCTCTTAACAACATTCAAATATGCCATGCAGTCTTGTTAATGGTAGTCACTGTGTTATCTATAGCAACACTGCCCCACACCCCCTCCTCCAACTATCTGCTTTTTGAGTAACTGAAATACTAGGGACAGGCTACTTGGTGGCTCACCTGGTATATTTATATCCAATAATAAATATATAACTATGCATTGAGCCCCTGGTTCAAACCCCTGGTTAGCACCTGCTGGGGGCAAACTTCAGAAGCTGTTGAACAGTGCTGAAGGTGTTTCCCTTTCTCTTTTCCTTTCTCTATTGTCTCTTCCCTGTCTGTATGACAAAAAAAAATGAAAGGAAGAGGTGAGGAGGAGGAGGCTGGGGAGAAGAAGAAGGAAGATGAGGGAGGAAGAGGAGGAGAAAGAGGGGGAGGAGGAGGGAGGAGAAGCATTCACTGGTAGCTGTAGACTCATCATGCAGGCAGTTAACCAAAGAGGCAGCCTTGGTGGCAAAAAACAATGGTGTTTATGTACACTCCTAGTAAAGTGTAGTCATATAAATCACTAGTTGATTAATATGAGAGGGGAAAAATTAATTGTATGTCTCGAAGTTTTTAAAACACAGACTGAGTCTTTTTAATATATAAGCTGTGTATTTGATATGCCGACTCTCTCAAAAGCCTAGACCAAGTAGATCAGAAGCAACCAATGGCACAGCTACATACAAGATACTGGGTACTATACAGCAAACTCTAACAAAAGGACTTTTCAAAGTTAACCCAATTACCAAATAATGTGATGATAACAGTAACTATCCATTGTCTTTTTGAACCCTAAGACAGCAGGAATCTCACATCTCCACTAGAGAACCTATATTTATCCCAGTCCTGGAACCTTAGGATAGGGCCCACTTTCCCTCATGCCTCTCCCAATCCATATCAAATAATATTGCATCTGCTGATCGCAACTTAATCAACGCAACGATTGCCACCTCAACATGCTTCAGCTCAGACTGTGTCCAGAGACTTCACGTGTGGAATGACAACCCTTCAGCTTCATTACTTGGGTGAGATCTTTCCTTTCATAGTATACTCTAATTCCATCCCAGGTGGTTCACTTTCTTACAAAGTCCCAAAACCTAGATATAGACCAGGTTCTGTGAGAGAGAGCATATGTTCACACTTATCCATAAACTAGTGCAAAATATATACCTGAAAGCAGAAGTACACTAGAGTTTGCAGTGAGTACCCCCCTAACACTTCCTCTCCACTATTCCAAACTTTTGGTCCACGATTGCTCAACAATTTGTTTGGCTTTGTATGTTGACTCTCTTTTCGGTCACCAGGTTCCAGATGCCATCAGGATGCTGGCCAGGCTTCCCTGGACTGAAGACCCCACCAATGTGTCCTGGAGCTCCGCTTCCCCAGAGACCCACCCTACTAGGGAAAGAGAGAGGCAGACTGGGAGTATGGACTGACCAGTCAACATCCATGTTCAGCAGCGAAGCAATTACAGAAGCCAGACTTTCCTCCTTCTGCAACCCACAACGACCCTGGGTCCATGCTCCCAGAGGGATAGAGAATGGGAAAGCTATCAGGGGAGGGGATGGGATATGGAGATTGGGTGGTGGGAATTCTACCCCTCCTACCCTATGGTTTTGTTAATTTATCCTTTATTAAATAAAAAATAAATTAAAAAAGAAAATAATGGTACTATTGTAAAACTCACTCTACCTGTGTCTACAAGGGTCAAGCCACACTTGTTCTTGGATTCTAGCATTACCATTTACTATTCATTGTGATCCTTGGGCAAGTAAATCAACTGCAAAATTTTAAGATTCTCATCTGTAGAGCAGGAATCTTACTATTCTTGAAAATGGTGGAGTAGTATAAGTAGAGTACCTAGCACTCAGGCACAGTTTTCCTGAAATAGAAAGTTAAGCCATCCCCAGAATATTAAAGTGAATCAAGTAGGAATCCCTATTAAACATACACTGGGTGACCATGAAAATCATCTAGTAAATGAGATCACAGGTGGAAATAGAAGGAGAGAGGAGTAAGGGACAGCTGGTGGTGCACCTGGTTGAGCACACATGTTACAGTACATGAGGACCCAGGTTCAAGCCCCTGTAGGGAAGAAGCTTCATGAGTGGTGAAGCAGGGCTGCAGGTGTCTCTCTGTCTCTCTCTATCTCCCTCACCCCTCTCAATTTCTGGCTGTCTCTATCAAATAAATAAAGGCAGTAAAAAATAAACATCCTCTTATTTTTTAAAAAAAGGTAGTCGGGCAGTAGCACAGAGCACAAGGACTGGCTTAAGGATCCCGGTTAGAGCCCCCGGCTCCCCACCTGCAGGGGAGTTGCTTCACAGGTGAAACAGGTCTGCAGGTGTCTTTCTTTTTCTCCTCCTCTCTGTCTCCCCTTGCTCTCTCCATTTCTTTCTGTCCTATCGAACAATGATGACATCAACAACAATAATAACTACAACAACAATAAAAACAACAAGGGCAACAAAAAGGAAATAAATAAATATTTAAAAAAGGAGAGGGGAGTGCATTACACTGATTCAGAGTACAATCTGGAAATTGACCTGGGAAAGTTGAGAGATGGCTAATTTGATTATGTGATTCAGAATTTGGTTCTCTGAGCTGTGTAGCATGCCTGACATTCAGTGCTTTATTGTCAGCACTGAATCTAGATGACTGAATCTGATCGTGCCCTGAGCACATGTCTGTGGTGCACTCATATTACTTTCCTGCTCTTTATTGCACATCAGTGTCCCCCTGGCATGTTAAGTCACTTTACATCCCTGGTGCCTAGCATATTGTACATGCTCAATAAATGTTTATTGAATTTATGACCAGATGCCCTGGAACTATTCATATCAGATGCCAGGAAATGGTTCCTGCACTTTCTGGGTGGTTCCTGGCTGTGAGCCCAGCTCTCTAGCAGTTGGATAATTGTACTCTGATGGTCAGCTCGAGGCAGCAATAATCATCTCTGCTGCCTCTGGGTCAAGATACACATACTGAGATTTCCCAAAGGGTGTAGGATACCACCTGGCATTCTTGGCCTGCAGGTGTCACTTTGCCATGTCTACAATCACCTGTTGAGTCCACCAGGTGAACCTTTTGAGAGCAAGCACCAAGATGATCTTGTTTACACCTGTGTTCTCGGCTCTTCCAGAGTGCCCAGTACAGAGCTTAACAAATATTTGTGGAATGAATACATCAAAATGAGGACCTTGAAATAACTATGATATGAAACCATGAAATAACTATACAGATGTTAAGTATGAGAAGTATTGCAATTTGCCATATTGATTTAGAAAATTTACTTATTGCTAGACCTTATTTTTAAAATCTATATGATGGGGCAAGTAATAGGTTATACTGTGGCATCATATCTACCAGTCCCCATATGTAACTATCAGTGCTGCTTATAGAGTTAGTCTATATTCATAGTGACTATGCCACTAGCCATGCATTCAGATGAATCACAGTCCAAGTGGAGCCTATCTACCTTTTGTTAACTATTAGATCTTAATACATAGCCTCTTTTCTTTTTTCCAGAGCACATGTCAGCTGTGGCTTATAGTGGTGCAGGGGAGTGAACCTGGGACTTCAGGGCCTCAGGCATGAGAGTGTCTTTGCACAACCATTACGCTGTTTACCCTCTCCCTACTTACTTAGCTTCTCTGAGTCTTAGATTTCACTGTAATAAAGAGTAATTTAGAGGCTAGGGACATGGCTTAATGGTTGTGCAAATAGTCTTTCATGCCTGAAGCGCCAAAGGTCCCAGATTCAATCTGTAACATCACCATAAGCCAGAGCTGAGCAGTACAATGATTAAAACAAACACCTTTCAGCCTCTTTACTCAGGTGAGACCTTTCCTATCATAGGATTCTCTAATTCCATTTCAGGTGGTTCATTTCCTAACAAAGTCTCAAAAACTATATATAGACCAGGTCCGATGAGATAGAGTGTATGTTCATATGTATCCATCAGTTGGGGTAAAATATATACCTGAAAGCAAAAGTGCACAACAGTCTGCAGTAAGTCATTATATGCAGCAAACAAGTAGAAAGACCTAAAAATACACCATAAAGTTCTTAATGAAATAGTGTCTACTTAGACTTAGAGACCCTTCTCACCTACTTCCTATTATAATTCCCTCAATCACTCCAAAGCTAATCTTATCAAAGTAAGGCCTGCAAGAGCTGAATAAGGACAAGAGACTGGCATACTTTAACGATGACTCTTTAGTTATTATCAGGCCACCCCATCTGCTGGAGCCCTAATCAGTGTTGGTATGCTTCTAAATTCTGCTTCTAAGACCCCTTCTGTTGCATTGCTTGCCCCTGTGGTCTATTTACATAATAATTGTTTTGCCTGCACTGGTTTAATCCCCACTGGTTCCCATGCTTTTTCCTTCTCCCCACCCCTTATCCTACATACATCCTCTTCTGACCTGATACTTCCATCTCAGGAGATATATAGGACAAGATTGTGATTAGAGATAGCTAGATCAAACTGTATTCCCGCTCAATAAAGATTGAACTGCGTTCCCAACTCAGCCATGAGTCCCCGGTCGTCTCTCTCCTGCCTGCGAGGCTAGCCAGGCAGTCAGGAAGTCCTGAGACTCCCAAATAGACATAATAGTTCTAGACCTCGAATTAATCCCTCTCTCCATTATTACCAGTCATCTCTATCAGAAACAACACAATAGACCCCTTTGTGGGCCCCCATAGGACCTTGCCCTCAATGTGGATCAACAATGGTAGAGAATGTTCCATCCTTCGAAGGGAGGCTGGACAATATACTATATCTTCCACCTGAGGAAGATGGGTCTTGAAATTGGGGCAGCTTGGAGCATTCCTACTCATGACCACAGAATGTGAGCTCAGATCTAGAGGGATGCAGACCCACATAGGCTCCTAGGCTGAATATGGGCCCCAGATCAGATCAAATTGGGGGTTTCCAGTCAACAATATTTATATATCTTTCCCATGTTTGGGAGCTACTCTCTTCCCTGATCCAGCTTTCTGGTCTTTTTTTCCAGCCATGACATCATCTCTCCAGATAATAGCTTGGATCCACCTGCATATCAGATGACAGGCTCAGGAAAACAAAACAAAACAAAACAAAACAACCTAGTATAGTCACGGGCCCTTAGGAATATAAATAAAATAGGCCTAGTAATTATCTGAAAAACAGAAACCCCCCCCCCAGCTATTCATCTGAACTATTACACCCTCTAGGTTCATGATTATTTAACAATTTTATGTTAACTCTCTTTTCAGCCACAGGTTCCAGAGGCTAAGATGATGCCAAATGGACTTCCCTAGACAGATGACCCTACTAATGTGTCCTGGAACTCTGCTTCCCCAGAGCCCCACCCCACTAGGGAAAGAGAGAGACAGACTGGGAGTATAGATCGACCTGCCAATGCCCATGTTAGCGGGAAAGCAATTACAGAAGCCAGACCTTCCACCTTCTGCACCCCATAATGACCCTGGGTTCATACTCCCAGAGGGATAGAGAATGGGAAAGCTATCAGGGGAGGGGATGGGATATGGAGTTCTGGTGGTGGGAATTGTGTGGAGTTGTACTCCTCTTATCTTATGTTTTTTGTCAGTGTTTCCTTTTTATAAATAAAAATTTTTTAAAAACAAAGAAACAAAAATGATTAAGTTAGATAAAAAGCTGACGTTTTCTGTGCTTAATAAACAAAAGTGATCAAAATTATATTTTAAATATCAAAACTCTTTAATATTATCTTTAAAATCTAATAAATCTATATTATATCTATATAGTACATTATATATGTTACATATTTAATATACCATTAATTTAAATTAGTATAATCTTTCATTTTAAGCTCTTAGAATTTTATGATTTTTTTTTTGTTGTCTACAGAAACCTTAAAATAAAAAAGCATCATTAACATTTTTTTTTCAGAGTCTAAAAATCAGGAAGATAGGGGGTCGGGCGGTGGCGCAGTGGGTTAAGCACATGTGGCGCAAAGCGCAGGGACCGGCGTAAGGATCCCGGTTCGAGCCCCCGGCTCCCCACCTGCAGGGGAGTCGCTTCACAGGCGGTGAAGCAGGTCTGCAGGTGTCTATCTTTCTCTCCCCCTCACTGTCTTCCCCTCCTCTCTCCACTTCTCTCTGTCCTATCCAACAACGAATAGCGTCAACAATGGCAATAATAATAACCGCAACGAGGCTACAACAAGGGCAACAAAAGGGGGAAAAATGGCCTCCAGGAGCGGTGGATTCATGGTGCAGGCACCGAGCCCAGCAATAACCCCAGAGGGAAAAAAAAAATCAGGAAGATAGCCACTCGGTGGTGTGTGGCTGAGTGCACAGGTTCCCATGCACAAGTATCTGGATTCAAGTCCTCTTGCTCCCCAGCTACACAGGGGAAGCTTCACAAACATTAAAGTGGGTCTGCAGGTATCTCTCTATCTTCTTCTCTTCCTTAATCTACCCTGTCAACTTCTCTCTGGCCTGTCAAATAAAATAAGAATTAAATGGCTGCTGAAAGTGGTGGATTTGTCATGTAAGAAACAAGCTCCAGTGTAACTCTGGTAACAAAAATTTTTAAGAAACAGAAAGATTATTAGACTTATATTTTGGGGGGAATTTCTCATTAATTGATAGAAATGCATAGAAAGTAAAAGTATCTAAAAGTTTTATGGTATTTTAGATGCACAAAGCATTTTCACAATCACATGATTCAAATGCT